>NC_134982.1:69413721-69691221 GCF_965638725.1 Aptenodytes patagonicus
CCCTTCCCTCCCTTCCCCCTCTTCCCTTCCCCTCCCTTCCCCTCCCTTCCCCTCCCTTCCCTTCCCTTCCCTTCCCTTCCCTTCCCTTCCCTTCCCTTCCCTTCCCTTCCCTTCCCTTCCCTTCCCTTCCCTTCCCTTCCCTTCCCTTCCCTTCCCTTCCCCTCCCTTCCCCTCCCTTCCCCTCCCTTCCCCTCCCTTCCCCTCCCTTCCCCTCCCTTCCCCTCCCTTCCCTTCCCCTCCCTTCCCCTCCCCTCCCTTCCCTTCCCTTCCCTTCCCTTCCCTTCCCTTCCCTTCCCCTCCCTTCCCTTCCCCTCCCTTCCCTGCCCTGCCCTTCCCTTCCCTGCCCTTCCCTTCCCTTCCCTGCCCTGCCCTTCCCTTCCCTGCCCTTCCCTTCCCTTCCCTGCCCTTCCCTGCCCTGCCCTTCCCTTCCCTTCCCTTCCCTTCCCTTCCCTCTTTCCTCTTTCCTTTCCTTTTTCCTTTCCGAATCATCCCTTCTAAATGATGTTTTTCTCTATGTATGTTCCATAGCTCATTCCTGTTTCAAGATATCAGTCTATACAAAGCAATTGCGAGACCTTTCACAAGTAACTGGCAAACAGTGTACACACAAACATGGAAGAAATAGTTACAAATATGCATTTTTGTGGTGTCCCTTTTACAGCGACACTGTTGTATGAAAGGGAGTAAAACTAGAGGACTCAGCTCAGGTCTTACTGATTGGAACATAAAAGACATGTGATACATGAAGGGTGGAGTGCTCCCGTTAGTGCTTGGCTGTGATAGCTCCTCACTGTGGGCTGCGGTATACAGACAGCTGGAACAGGGGTCAAGTCAGAAGACCTGAGATCACTACCAAAGTTAGCCAAGCCCAGAACCAGGGAATTATAAAGGAAACATCAAGATGCTTTGGGTAACTGATAGGTCCCGTGCTGAAGAAGGATTGGGGGAATCATGTTTTAATATTGTTTGGTTATGTCTCAGCATCCAGTAGTTGAGCTGATGAAGTGCCTGATAATGGGCAAACGAAAATAAATACCAGCTTGCATTATTTTAGGATGAAATTCCCTGCTAGGTGCAAGACAATCATAATCACCTTGTGTTACTTAACTCCTAGTTTACCTACTTAAGAAGTGATTATTGAGTTTCATGCTGATGCTGTATAATGTCAGGTCTTTATTTTGTAACTTATTTCTGATAAAGCCAAACATGGTTATCTACAAAAACACCACTGCAGTAAAGACTGCAGAATCGGACCATACGTGAAAACAGGACTTTCTTCTTTTCAAACAATCAATCAAAAAACCAAACAGGAATAATCAGTTAAGAACTAGGTCCATAAAAAATCATTTCACAGTAGAAGCCCTACAGTGAATGGCTTACCCTTCAACTGAAACAGTAAATGTAGATGGAAACAGAGCTCACAACTAAATGTTGTGACATTGCAACCATGTTGCACATGGACACAAAGTCTATGCTAGCCATAAAATTCAGAGGAGAAAAGCAGACCCACGCTGCTCAAAGATGACTTGGTAATGGCGTGAATACTTTTCTCTTGCTACACATTTTCTTCTACCCAGTAGACTATCCTGCCTCCAAAATCTGGCCTTAGCTGTCTTCTGGATGCTCATTTTTAATAAAAACAGGAGAAAAAAAAAGGTTTGGGGGATACTTTATTGGGTCTTTGGTGTAAATTAGATCTCTCAACAATTAAGTTTTATCCCACTGCTGATTCATTATTAAATTCTGACCCATATAACTTACCCACTATTTTCCCCTTATTCTTGGTAGAGTAATACGTTACATCAGGTCTTCTCTTGCCCGCTTCATGTTCAATGCTAGGTCACTCATACTGGCTCTTCTGTTGAGCGGATGTTGAATGGATCAATGATTTCCGCCTTTTTCTACCTTTAATAGCAAGGGAACAGTGATGTTACAGTAGTAGAAATACCTTTTACTGTTCTGTATTGAAGATCAGCACAGGTCACAGTCTGGCTTTTAATAAAGAGGCCATATAGCCATATTAAATCACCACTTGCAGAATAGCAGAAATCATTTTTCTGTATTCGTAAACACAAGTACTGTTTAAATACATCCCATTTACTTTCAAAAACTCATTCACTAATGTCTAATAGAGATCATCATAGTTCAGAACTAAATTATTCATTTGGTTTGGTTTTTACATAGGAAGGACACATTACTTATGCACATTCGCTACAGCATAAAATGAAACATTTACATTTCTTTTACAAGTTTAACGTGCAGTGTAAGTTAAGCTATCACCTAAATCATCTCTAGTATCCTACAATATGACTTAAGGTCTCTGAATATTCAGCAGTATTGGCAAACTTTAGGCAAGGAATTAACCCATTAGGAGGCTAATTCTACTAAACAAAATGGTGCTGAACACACTGATATTTTATTTTACCATCCATTTTCTGGAGTCCAGTTATTTTGTAGAGTTTTGAGGGGGCAATGGACAATAGTTTTCCAGAGAATATGGAGACCTTGTGCCCAGTGGCATAACAGTCAAGTCAGGACTCCTGTATAGCATGTAGATTCTAGATTTAGGGTTCTGCATTTTGTCTTCACGAGAACCTGTCAGTACCTGAAACCCTAAATGAAGCCAATAAATGAAACAGAATGTTGTCTGCAAACGTGTTTGCAATGTACTCAGCAGTATTCCTGTAGAACAGACATGTAAACAAAACTATCTGTAAGGCTCAGTAAGACTAATTATTGGTGGCATATGAGGCTGAGAGGACATGGTCTGCTTTTACAGAGATTATCGGAAGTAATGAAGTTAACATGAACTTAACATACAATGGTTATCCTGGGTCAGGACAAGTATCCATGGAGCAAAGTGCATGTCCTAACAGAAGCCTAAAGGAGCTGCAGTAACAGGTAACACTACAGGTAGCAATACAACTAGAGCGTGACCTTAGTAGTCAAAGGAAGGACTACCTTCCTTTGGAAGACATCTCTAACTTCAGTTTGTGGCTAGAAACTCCTTCAGGAAAATGTTACCTTGGCAGTTCTGTCTATATTGGATACCAAATGTTTCAGTTAAATGCCAAGAGAGGTTTGGGCTTGTGTGCCAGTACTAGTCAAAGTAGGTCTTGATTCTTTTATAGTAGTTGTGTGACATAATTTTTGACCAGTTACACTTCACAACTTTTCAGGAGTTCCTGAACAGTCATAAATGAAGGCATGTTCCTAAAAATTAGTTATGTTGGTGTGCTCAAAAGCAGAAGCTAGAATGAAACAATATATGAAATCCTGACTATTTCTCCTCTGGATATAAGTGTTAAATACTGAAAGGGACTTGGCTATGATCTACATTCACACATCTGGCAGTCAGATATTTTTAAAATACTTTCCTAAATTTGCTGGGGGAAAAAAAAATCAAGTAATAACCTCTAAAATTATATTTTTATATTGTCCTTTGGTCTCTGATTTTGAAACCACTACTTTAAAAAAAAAAAAAAATTGATATACTCTGAAGTTTAAAAAAATGCCAATTCAAAATTTGTTCTTTTTTTCCACTTACAAAAAAGAAATTTACTTCTGCTTTTTTTCAAAATCCTAAGCAAAACAGAAAAACTATCTTTCTCCTACAACACTGAATTGAAGAGATAATACTGTAGATCATCCAGCTTGTTTGTCAGAAATAAAGACAACTAAAAGACTTTTTTTTTCCTTCTTATAAACTCCTTCAAAACAAAATAAGTCACCTGGAAATGTCTGTGCCCTATCCCCACCATGTGACTGACCTGTGAAAAACATATTTGGTGAAATTCATATTATTCTAAAAAATCTAGAATAGTAGTCCTTATCAAATTAGAAGAAAAGATGGAGGATTTCATTATGACTGATGAAGTCATATTTACCAAAAGTTTATTTTTTGTACCACAGCACAGAATAGTCTATAACAATGAACCAGTGCAGTTCCTTTATAAAATGCCAGACTAGAAGGCTCAGGCTGAGAGGCTCCACATCCTCCTTTACACACTGTCTTCTGCACAAATCTACATTCCAGTTTATCTGTGGAGCAAGGTGACATAGTAGATAATTGTATTTGATACTAAAAAGCATCCATAGTTCATAGAGCATGAGAAATGAAGCAGACTCTTCCTTACAGCAAAAGATTACCAATTCACAGTTCACTGTTGGTCTGTGTGGTCATAAATTGTTCCCATAAAGTTGTTATTTATTTTTTTTACCTCATCACATGTAACTTTGTAATATCACTTTGGGTGTTTTTGAGAAGTTTTTGCTCCATTCTTCAGCTAAGGAGTTGAGTTACAAAGTGAATAAGTGATTCAACCTCTACTAGGTAGTAAATCAGTCTTGGTAGAATTTCTCTCTCTAGGATAGACAGGTGTTTGTCGGAAATGCTACAAATCTCTCTGTTCTTGCCTTGGGATGGGAAATTAGGCACTCCACAGTTTCCTTGTCTGTTAAGAAAATGTTAAAAAACCTTAGTGTAAATGAAAATCAGACCTCAACAGGAATGGAATGGAAAATGTGAATATAATTTTTCTGGAACTTCTGAGCCATCTCCCTTTAGCTATTGCTCATCCTTTAATCTGACTTAGAGCTTCAAAATAAGCAAAATTTTAACAAAATAGTCTCAGATATGTTATTAAGGATAAACAAAGGCAACCAGTTTATCAGTTTCTCCTTAAGGCAGTACAGAGTTTACCGACTTTTGTATTTATCCTTACATTATTGACTGGCAAGGGCAAAATGGAGTTGCATGTGTTTCAATGTTTTAGGCTAAGCAGAAATGCTTTTGGCCAAGATTTCTCTGTATCACTTGTAAAACTCAGAAATGTCTTTCTCATGTTTTTCCAAGAAATTTATTTCTGTTAACCCATGCTCAACAATGAGCAATTTCAATTAAAAAAAAAAAAAAAATTATGTGAGAAGCTTACTAGCCGTTTGTAAGAGGATGGGAAAGTGGTGTCAAGGTGCATTTCAGATTTAATCATGGAAGAGCACTGCAGCTGCAGTTGTGGAACATGTTCGGTATTTCTTTTAGTATATATTACAACAGCCCCTGTAAATTAACTTAAGCAAGAATCTTGGCTTACAAAACAAAAGATGTATGAGCAGCTTCACGATTATTAGGTGCATATTGTCATTCAAGTTGTTAAAATATTTTTCTGGAGGAAATTCTGAAACATAGTATACGGTTAGACATATTATTAACATTTTGGCTGAGAGTTTGCCATGGCTACTTAAAAAAAGTTTGTTATTTTTAAAATTATTTCAAATAGGCCATCTTCTTTTAATGTTTTTGAATTATTCATCCTATATTTGGAATAGAACACTTCATCAGCATCAAACATTAGAGTAACATCTCAGTAACCCAATGAAACCAACAGTCCAACTCTCCAGTAGGATGTACAACTCGTATTCTACTGAATGTTTCAAGACAGAAGTGGGAACTCTGCTGCTTTGGATAAGTAGCGTTTTCTCTGTATTTGCTATCTATATAATTTTAGATCTTGAGGATTTATATTTTTTATTTCCAATATTGCAGAATATTTTCCATGTAATTCAGTAGCAATAGCAAAAAATAGGCATTGGTCTCAGAGGTTCATTGACAAATTAACACTTTTGCAAATGGTAAAATTGGTCCACAAGTTTTGACATGTGTGGTGGGTTGACCTTGTCTGGCCATCAGGTGCCCACCAAGCTGCTCTCAATCCCTCTCCTCAGCAGGACAGGGGAGAAAATATGATGAAAAAGCTCGTGGACTGAGATAAAGACCAGGAGATTGCTTACAAGTTACCATCATGGGCAAAACAGACTTGATGTGGGTAAAATTAATTTAATTTATTGCCAATTAAGAACAGAGCAGGATAGTGAGTAATAAAAACAAAAATAAAACCACCTTCCCCACACTCCTGCTTCTTCCCAGGCTCAACTTCACTTCTGACTCCTCTACTTCTTCCTAGCCCAATCACTGCAGGGGGACAGGGAACGGTAGTTGCAGTCAGTTCATAATGCTTTCTTTCTGTTTTCCCTCCTCCTCATGCTGTTCCCTTGCTCCAGAGTGGGGTCTCTCCCATGGGATACAGTTCTTCATGAACTGCTCCAACATGGGTCCTTTCCACAGGGTGTAATCCTTCAGGAACAGATTGCTCCAGTGTGGGTACACCATGGGATACAGCTCCTGCCAGGAGCCTGCTTCTGCATGGGCTCTCCACAGGCTGCAGCTTCCTTCGGGGCATGTCACCTGCTGTGGTGTGGGTTCCCCTCTCCATGGGCTGCAGAGGGACAACCTGCATCACCATGGTCTTCTCCAGGGGCTGCAGAGGAATCTCTGCTCTGGCACCTGTAGCACCTCCGCCTCCTCCTTCTTCACTGACCTTGTTTTTAGTTTCTAGGTGATTTTTTCTATAGTGATTTTTAAAAAAAAACCCACTAATATTAGGATCTGTTATTGTTGTTGTTAGAGAATTGTATTGATGTTATATAAGCCTGATGGTGGAAGGAACTTTTCAAGAGGAAGGTTTTGTGACTCCTATTTTCCTTGCACTATAAATCCATGGAACTGAAGGTACTTTTTTTCTCAGGAGGGCTTTCATCAGTTTAATTCTTCAAAAGTTTGTAAAGGCTGGTGATTCATTGCTCAAAATTTGATCTTTGATGTAAACAAGGCTTGAGGTAGTAATTGCTTTAAAGTTTAGGTCTGAGGTTTCAAGCTGGCATCTGACCCTGAGAGCGGATAGAAGGTGTCAAGCACAGCTTGGTGTGTGTATGGGAAGCCTGTGCCAGGGAGCAGGCAGGCAGGAACACTTAATTGGAGCAACTGAGCCTAGAAATTACTCATTCAAGAGTCACTGTAATTGTTAAAGAGAAACAAAATGGAAAAAACAACTTTCCTAACAAAATGGAAAAAAAGGTATTTGTAAATATTGAAATGACAGCCAATTTTAATGAAGAAAACATTTTCAACAACCTAACTATTTAAGACTTGAGATTACCATCTAATTTTAGCTAGGACTCTGAAACTTCACTCAGTTTTGTTTAATGTAGCCTTTAGGTCTTTGATTCAGAACATATGGAAAATCTCCTTTCACACCTGCTAGCTGCATTGTGTTCAAGAGCTTTTTATAGACTTTCTGACACCTTAATTTTAGTAATAGCTTTCACTGAAAACAATAGGTATAGCTGGGCATCATCAGCAAACTGGACTGCGATGAGTCACCAACTTTTCCAATGACTATTGGACTATATTCCCATGACTGGGGAAAAAAAAAAAAAGGACAACAGTTAGAAGCAGTTGATGCCTTTAGAGGAGGACAAAGTGTAGCCATCATCATTCCTGTAGCTTTAGCAGACCAAAATACTTGGAACTATTTTGGTGTTTAATTCTACTCCATGTAAAATCCTGTATGTGTGTATGTCAGCAGTGCATTGTATGTTACAGCTTCAGGGAGACCTGTGCGCTGTTGCAAGAGGAAAGATCTTTCAATACTTCTTGAGCAGGTGCTGCCCTGGGGACTGGTGTGAATTCCAGTTGTGAAATGCTTGAGACAATGGTTTGTATCAATTTTTTTCATTTTTTACACAGGTTTGGGTTGGTTTGGTTGGGTGTGGTATGTCTGGTTTTGTTTTGGGTTTTTTTTCCAAGATTGGTACTAAGAAAATAGGAAGAAATTAGAAATGCAAATTTTTTCACTCCTATTTGAATACTTTTAGACATGTTAAATATATATATATTTGTAAGATGCATTTTACATTGGGCTATCAGTTGTTCCTTCATATTGCATTCCCCGGTAAATCCCTTCTACACAATTGGTGTGTGCTGTAGAGCAGCTTTATTGTCTGGACTGAAGATGACAATCTGAATCCAGCTTACTGTCAGCATTTGGAGGGACAGAGGTTTATGTTTTCTTACAATTCCTTTTAAAATACATAAAAATGAATTATTAACAGATTAAAGCCAATCTGTGATAAAAAGATAAATTCTTAACTTTTCATAGTCAGAAATCTTTGTTTAAGTATCAAGTTAATTTTTACAGTTTGGATAACGGAACATGAAAAAACTGACAGCAATATTTACTTTCTGGTTTCCACATTACAGCTATAGTTATAAACACTGTACTGAACAAAATAGTTCATGCACCTCTGGATGATTTTATCATTCTGGCTACAGTGGTAGTGAGTGGTTAGTCAAGTAAACACAGCCCTGTCAGCTCCCATACAGGATACAAAACAACCACAGTAAAGTTGTGATAAGGTTGTATACTGTGGGTTTTGGTTTTTGGGTTTTTTGCTTTTTTTTTTGTTCTGCTACTTGCTTTTACAGAGGGCTAAAATCATTGCTGATTTTTATAGGCCCAATCTGGTTTTGAATTATTCAGGCAAAACTGCAAAGCAGCTGCGCATATTTCATAACGAAAAACATGTTTTCTACATGTTAGATATTAAACTGGTTAACTCCCTTGCAGTCTCTGGAAAGCTGTAAATATACACTTTGAAAATTGAAGCTCTCGGTAGGTGTGAGAATGGCCACTCCTCTGTATAGTTACTGGTTTTGTCAGAAGTGCTTGTTGATATCTGCTGTTCACATTAACAGCACAGCTCTGTGATGACTCGCTCTAGTCAGTCACCCACACATGTTGTTTGAAACAGGTAGAGCTAGAAAAGTTTGTCAGCTTCCTGCATGCAATAGTACCTTCTTGTGAAATAATAAAGCAGACTATTTCAGCAGAATGGAGAAATTCAATAGTGGTTCAATTCAGTATCTGGATGGTGGGGGCAATTCTACAGTTTAGTATACCTAGGACAGGAATGGTGGTAAGGATTAAGAGGGAAATATTGATTGAAAAGAAATGTTAGGTTAAAATGCAATTAAATTCTAGGAGTTCTAGGGAAGAAAACATTGGGAAACCAATAATCCTGTTTAATACCATATGTCAGATGCTTTATTGCGGATGTAGTCATAAGGATATAAGCATAGCAAGGACTGTATCTGGAGATCATATCTTCCATTAGGGCTTTCTTCCTAGTATTAGCTGGCATACCTAGAAGAATTAGATTATATTTCCTGGACCCAAAAGTCCTCCTTCAGGGTTTAACTGATCACCTTGAAAGCTAGATGAAGCTCATTGAGTACTTTTATCTGTGCACTGCCTGTTTGCATTGCCATATACTAGTTGCTTGTAGTTCATGATACAGTTAAGGCTGAGCTGAGGGTATGATGTCTTGTTCATGTCAACCACTGCGCCATAGCTTGGCTGCATAAATGCTAACTTGGACACTTCAAAATTTATGTCTCAATGGCATCTTGGAAGTTGGCTAATTGGAGAGGTGCCATATGTTTATTTGTATCAGATGGCAACTGAGACTGAGGAGGGTTGAATCCCTACTTAAATGGCCCTGCACCAATGCCTGGGTTTCTTATACAAGATTCCCAAGCTGGTAACTTCCAAAATGAGTATTCTCAGTGTAGTAGACTGAATTCAGACAAATACTGCAAGTCTGATAGTACATTTAGACAGCTATTATTTCAGGCACAACTACAATTTAAAACACAATCATATTTCTGTCCCTGTGTGTCTTGTCTCTCTCCGTCTCACAAATCTAACTGACCCTGCTTGAGCAAGGGAGCTGGACTAGATGAATCCAAGAGGTCCCTTCCAGCTTCAACCATTCTGTGATTCTGTGTTCACACTCATGTGAATCAGACATGCTCTAGCTCCTCTAATAAACTAGCACTTCTGATAAGGTCTTCCCTTCCTAGTAAGCTCATCTTGTGTATAAGATCCATCTTAATGGTGGACAGTCTTGTATGACATATTAGAACAAGAAAAATCTATTAGACTTTAGTTTGCAGACACCTGTTTTACAGATTTTCAGTGAGCTGACAATGCTGTACTTCGTGAATGTAGAATTTAGCTGCATGTTCTAATTAACAGACATCTGTTCAGGTTCTTAGGGTTTTAGTGTCATAAATGTTTATTTCGTATTTCAGGTTACATGAATGCAAACTTCTCAGAGCTTGAAAAACTTCTTTAAATAAGCACATCAACCACTTGTTTCAAGAGTACTGTAGATTTATCTACAAATAAGAGGTTTCTTTCCCTGAGCAACACAGGCTTGACAGACTTTGAAGTACATGTGCAGAACCTGGAGCGATTGCTGGCATATGTTATAACAACTAACCTCTTCGCAGTTGTGAAAGGTAGTGAGTGATTCCTTTGCCAGCCAGGCACTGAGTGTATAACTGGAAACGGCTGTTTGGTTTAATGACAGGGTTTAGCTGTGCCAAATGATAAAACAGGGCAAATGGTAAACCAGAAGTTTCAAGTGTAAAGTTCTTGTTAACAACACCATTAGAAAGTATGACAAATATGAAATCAATAAAACAAAAACCACTCAGCAATTACATTGATATACAACCTGAGACATTTGTAAGTAATATTACAGCATTAGCAATTATTAGAAAATTAATCATTGACAATAAGTACTTGGCAAAACAGTAAAGAATACTTAATAATTTCGTACTGTTAAAGAGGTGTCAAATTAGCTATTTTGTTAGTTTCTGCAACCCTAATACTGTATAAATGAATCTTAAAATTTATTAATGCCCTGTTCACACAAGTGCTTTTGATAGTTAAATACATCTTAGTTCACAGTCTTCATGAGTCTTATACAGCTGCAATGAAAGACAGCAATATGAAACACAGCAAAAATAAACTGTAACACGAGTGAGTTTTTGTAATGTATTCAGCATCAGGCTCACTCTGCCCCCAATAACCTCAGTAAGATTTTTTTATAATTGATTTTGAGTAGATGTAGGCTTAAGCCAAATCTCTGATTTGGGATAATACTTAGCCTCAGCCTTCCCATCAGATAGTGACAACAGAGATGATAATAGGAATTATTGACACACAAGCACTCCCAAAATTTAAAGCCAGAAGTAGCTCAATATACACAAATTCATTACACTGAAATACAGCTAACCAAATGTCACTGAATATTCTTAGTTTGCCTCCAAATGATACAGAAGTTTTGAGCAGTTCTACCTGGTCATATTAGTTTGCCCTTTTATTTTTCTTGCCAAACTAACAGGGCTGGAACTTAGTGCTAGTTCTGTAAACCTGATTATTAACCAAATCATCAAGATACCTGCTTTTTTGGGGGATGTATTTTGTAGGAAGAAATAATATCTCTTTTATTATACCACTGACCTAGTTGGAAAAAAAAAAATTGATAAGCTTTCAGATAAATGGTTTCAAGCCTGTAAGAAAAAGATAAAATTATTTAACATTTTTACTCTTTTTTTTTTTTTTTTTTTTTTTTTTGAGATGACAGTGGTATTTGACATTACAAAGAAGTATTATGCAAGTGAAAGATAGATGAGATTCATCTGGGTCACAAAAGGCCCTCCAGAGGCAGCTAGAGAAATTTTGAAAGCTACAGCCTCAGCAGTATACCATGGTACTGTAGCTCAGGATGCAAGCTAATTTAAAAGGTAACATAATCTGATGCTGTACTAATGAAGGTGAAAAGGGGGTGGAAAGAATAAGCCTACTTACTGTCTAGTTTCCATTGGACTGAACTGCAATAATATTTTTTGCAGTGTATGGGCCAACATCCTTAAAAGAACAAACAATTGTGAACAGCACCCGAAATGGAAGACTAAACCTAATCTCCCATTATTTTCTGTTCTATATAAGAAATAGTTACCTCCTCTGAATCTTCTCTATCCCTAGCAGACTCCAGATGCTTGGACTATACAGCTTTAGGGGCAATATTACTGGTTTTATAACATTTTTTGTTTTCCTCTCCTTGCTTATATCCATATCTATATTCTTATATCCATAACACATATATTTGATTCAAGCTGATCCATACTCTTCGAAAATCAGAATTAGGTTTATACTCCTCATGTTTCTCCAGGATACAGAATTTTAAAATTTTGAAAGTGTGTGCAATGGCCTGCTTATTATGGTGAACTCTCTAGACTGAATAGACAGTGAAATGGTAATATCACAAGAATTGAGAAGAAATATTTAAATTGCTATTGAACTAGCAAGGTTTTAGTTTGTTTTTTCTACTTTTATTAATATTCTAATAACTGCTGAATATTTTGTATAAATAAAATATGGATTCAACCACCTCACAAGTTAGTATTTAGTCAGTTGGTTTTTACTAGTTTTAATAGAAGTGCCGTAACTGAATATGTATGCATAGTTATAAAAATTAAACCACTTTATATTATAGGATTTAAAAAATAACAAAAGCTAGAGTACGTCCTCCCATCTGAGCAATCCAAAACTCATTACAAGCTCTGGGGAATTCTTTATAAAAAACGAAGAGTACTCTAAATCATCCTTAGACCTCCCAGAAGTCTTCTGAAAAAAAGAAGGGAAAAATTTGAAATTACTTTCTCAGAGGTAAATACAGTTTTCGCCATCTTTTCTTCTTCTCCTTTTCCACCAACTGAAAGAAAATCTTGCCAAAGTCCAGGTTTTAATTTTAGGACAAGAGAAAATATAAGGGCAAACACAAATTTATTGAAAATCATCCGTAACTTACCTTTAAATGTAATACATCCCATCCCATCCTCCTAACACTAAAAAGTTTTATGTCTTTAAATATGTAGTTTCCATGCTTTTCCTTATAATTCATTGAAGAAACAGCAAGAAAAGCTACTTTTAGCTGAGTAATTATTAATTTTAATAGAAATCTTTCAGCTATATCTATTATGTACTTCAATAAAAATTAAACCACATAATAGCATGAAAGTTAAACAATCAAATTCTACTCATCCAGATAATCCGTCCTCTTTACAAACTCTGCAAATATAACAAACCTTTTGAAAAAGGTTATCCCAAATTACAGAAACTCAGTGTTCAAAGTTCATACAGCAAATTTTAGAAGGAAAACTGTTGTTGGTAATTGTCTGGCCTATCCTCTAACTAATGATTGCATTCCTTTCTTCTAACACAAAAATCACAGCAGCAACAGTGATGGTGTGCAAAGCCTGGCCCTGCAGAAAGTTGAAAAATTTACCTGTCCAATAATAGCATTTGGTATTTTAGTCATATTATAATAATAATGGTTGCTCCACCCCTGTGGAGAGTTAGTTATTTTAGTCACTTTATGAAATAACTAGTTTTGTAACTATGTACGCTCTCCTTGAAGTCTGAATAGTAACTGTTGATTCTTATGTTTAGGTTAGGTTACCATTACAAACTTCAGGGGGAGAAAAGAGAATAAGTCTCTGAAACATCTTGTTTTATCATTTTTTGCAACAAGAAATGTCAAAGTTGAGTATGCATTAATTTTATTAGAACAGTATTTTCTTTCATTTACCTTAATTTTCCCATATATTAATTTAAATAAGTAACCAATGATTTGTTTAGAAAGTTAATGAGTAAACCAGAGAAAAATTGTCTGTTTTCAATAGCTTAATGGGACTGTAAGGGTACAGAAAACTCCTGAGAACCCTATACTAAACCAATTTGTTTCATAATTGCTAAGTCTCAGTGTGGCTATTGTTTTTTATTTCTTTAATATTAATTTTAGCCTGTCAGTGTATATGGGAGAGTTTGCTGTATTTTCTATGTTTTGTAGTGTATATACAAGAGAGGCTATGAGGAGTAGAAAAAAACCAATAAAATGCCAGGCAGAAGGAGGGGAAAGGTAAATGAGTTTCTCAGGTTTTATAATCTAGGTACAGCATGAGGGATTACATCTTAAACTGCTATAAAATGATTAGCATCACTTCTTTTAGAAAGTGATATTTAGTTATATAAATTGAAAAACTCTTAGAAGCATTCTTTGGGAAAATGAGGAGCTAATGGATTGTAACTTAAAATTAAAGACAAGCCTAGGACCCTGGGAGATCTGAGCATCCCTCATCTGCTCTCAGTCTAGCTTTGCATTTTTCGTTACTTAGGTAAACTGGAAATACAGCGACTGCATCTGGAGGTCTTTGTTGGAGTAAATTAAGCTGATACTTTGTTCTGTACTGTTGGTTCTTTGCAAAGCCAGAAAAGTCCTTCCAGCTGGGACCCATATGTTGTGTATTAAAATTCTTGTCCTTTGATTGAAAGAGATCTGAGCAGAAACAAACTGTTGTCTATTTTCTACTGTTATGAAACACTTTCTCCACTCTGTTGCTTGAGATCACTGCATCTTACAGTACTTTTTCTCAACCAAGGATGTTGAGATAAACTGACAAATTAATATTAATTATCTTTCAAGATATTTCAAGATCTGTGGTAGTATTCTTGGTAATAATATGAAATGAGAGGCATTAAAATATTACTGGAACGCTATGCATGGTGAGAACCATTTATATTTCTATACAGTTAGCAAATACATGTATTTGTTCTTTACATAAGAGTGATGAAATGCAACAGGCTGTCAAAAATCACTGATAACAGCAAAGGGTACTGAAAAGAAAATATAAAAATCTTTATTCCGAAGTTCATGCAGAAGGCAGATCATTAGGACATATACTTTGAGATGAGTTAATCATCTGTTGATGAACATCATCTTGGGGCTCCAGTTAATATAAGAAGCGGCCGAGAATATAAACTGTACAGAAGTTTAGTGTAGAAATGATGGGAAGAGGACTAAGACAACTATTAATAGAGGTGTGCAGCAAAGCTGGCTAACCATACTTACATTTGATCTTGCTTATTTATCTCTTTTTATCTTTATTGTCTTTATTGGCTTTATTGGCTTGATTGTTACTGTCATCGTTGTTGCTGTTGCTTGTGTGGGATATTTTGGTTTTTAAGAGTACAGAAGAAAGAGACTGTGTTTTCCTGCACATTTATACTTAGACCAGCATGCTTGAATGCTCTTATGATGTAAATAAATGATCAGTAGGGTATAAAAATTGAACAATGATATCTGGTACACATGACAGCTGAGGCAGAGGTGATAGATGATGACTGCTAAAGTCAGCTGTTTTGGTTGATGTTGTCTTTCTGTTATCTGTTCTAAAAAATGCTTTTTCTGGATTTGGAGTAGAAACAAATAGGCCTTTGAATTTATCAAAATAATCAGTGATGCATTTTAAAATATGAGGATCAGACTTTTGTAAGAGTATTAAGAATTAATTTTAAAAGGTTTATGTGGCAGCACTATCTACTTCCAAAATAATTAACACAACTGACAGTTCTAATTTTGAAGTTTTAAATGTCAAAACACTGAGACCTAGAGTGCTTGATAAAAATAAGCTTATATAGCTTCTGATAATTGTATTTCACATTATTGCTTTATGCAGTATATCAGTACTCTATCCTAATGACAGACAGAATTCCATTAAAAATTTGAAAAAGTTATATTGTTGATGTAGTTGAAGGATTGCTTTGATATAACCTCCTCTTATCCCCACCTCAAATGCAAGTTCAATAAATAGCTCTTTATAAATAATTGGTATTTAGGTCAGTCCAGAGATAAATCTGATTTATAAGATCACCATCTGAAGAATAATTGATTCTGACTTAAGCATGAGAGCTTCAGAATATTTGAAAGGAAGAATTGTTTAAGCCATAATCCCATAGATTTTATCCATACAAGTGACTTTGGATGCCCATTTTATTTCAAAGCTTAAGTCAGCTCAGCTGAGCATTTTAAAACTGCTTAGGGATTACTCTGCACAGTGAAGAAGGAATAACACTAGATAGTAAATAGGTGGCTGGTTACTTAGGTAGCTGTCTCCGGCCCTTATACATTGTGCTTGTGCTGTGCTAGAACAGGTTGGAAGGAATTGGGCAAGAATAGGGAGAAGTCTATTGACTCTATTACATTAGTAGGTGGAAGCAATCCAGGTTGTATATGGGTGTTGAGTGCAACTGAGACCTAAGTAGATGAAACGGCTTTTAAGTTGGTCTTTCACCAGATTTTGCATTGGATGGTGCTGTCTTGTAAGAGAAAATGTGCTTGACTGACTGAAGAACAAACGCCTTTGGGCTAAGAAAGGGAAAACCAGCTTATGTAGGCACTCATCAATGATTGTAAAGGATGAGGACAATACGAATTACTCAATTCCTCCTTACCCATATGTCAGACTTTGTTAACAATTAGATTTAGGGATATATGTTCATTGTGTTTGTTTTTATAAATCCATGTAGGATGTTGCAGTACTCAAAATATATGTGCATCATGTTATGAAAAAATAATATTTTTAAACCACTTCAGCTTTTAAAATGTAACAATTTCCCACTGTTTTCGATCTAGTTAGTTCACACACTTTAGAGCCATTCTCAGATAGTGCTGCATGGGAAACTTTCCTTACATATGAGTCTCATTCTTTCTAAATGTCCTCTGTTGCTCAAAATTAATAACATACTACCTCTGAGTTTGTGGATTTATCACCCAATTTATCTTTCATTTTACAATCCAAACAAAATGATTAAATGAAATGGGCTGATTAAAAAAAAAAAAAAAGAAAAACAATCCCCAAGGTGCAGTTCATATATTATGAGACATTTAACCCAATGACATTATTTTTGTAAAATATCCTACCATTAGATAGAACTAGTTAAAACAGAAGATGAATCCCATTTTTCAGGGGGGAGCAGATAGGTAAGAACCTTGCAAAAGCATGCAATTAAAATAACCACTCTACACTACAGTACACATTTAGTGTAAAACATCTTTCTCTTTCAGACTGAAATAGGTATTTATCATGTTGAGTGATAGCAGTGAAAATAGAACAGCATTCATCCATGTCACAAAAATAACATATCTTGCTAATTGTTAATGTGATCATTACTGTGGAAAGGGTATCAGTGAAAGCAAATACTTTTGTCATACCACATCACAGAAGAATGTCTGGGCTTTGCCCTACAAGAGAATGTTTTGTCAGTTTGTAGCTAGGAGGTGGGACTAAAGCATTATGAGGAAGTTACAGGAGATCTTAGAATTAAGAGGAAGGCTTTAAAAGTCAAAATTTTGTACTCCTTTTCTCACAGTGAGGAATAGTGTGAAAAGAAAATGTAAAGAGAATGAGTTGCTTGGAAACTGCAGCCTAATACATAAAGTCATCCACAGTCAACTATCTCTTTTAATTGTATTTTAGGAAATCAGCTTTAGTTTTCACTCAGCATTGTGTATGAATCCTAATGATATTTGCTGGCATATATTACTCATTGTCTCTTGATACATCCCATTAAGTTTCTCTAATGAAGTGCAAGCTGTCGTTGTCCAGTAGTCACGTGAATTTGCCTATGAACAATGTTAGCCTTCTGCGTCCCCATGTCCTTGTATGACTGGTGGCGAATCATTCACACTGTTGCTAATGAAAAGTACAGTGACTGCAAATATGCTTTCACCATTACCGTGACCTGTATTGCAGATGTCCTCAGCCAAAACAAGTAAAGCTAACCTTGAACCTTGGATGAAATTTAGCAGACAACAGTGAAATTAACAGTTCCATGATTTCACATTATTTTTGTCTGTGGATGATATATATATGTATATATTTTTTTTAAGCCAGAACATATGTGAAGCTGTAACAAAGGGGTGGAAAAATCTTCTAATATATACCGTTGGATAACTTCAAGTTTGGTTGGTTTTTTTTTAACAAAGATTTTTGAATTGGAAAACTCATCTTGTTTATTTAAATCAGCCCGACAGAAATATTGTTATGTCCAGACAGCATATTTAGTTAGAATAAAACAGCAGGCCATTAATTAGACCACACACACTTTTATGTATGAACTGCAAATTAAAGTCCTTCTTCTGAATAATTTAAAAATTTAAATCTGGACTTCTCATAGCTAAGACTATCACACAAGAGAACACAGTAGGGATAAGCCCAAAGCTGAAAAGTGTACTTTCAAAGCTAGTATATAGGCTGTTCAGAGCTTCAGATAAACACTCTGAAACAAATTTGTTTGTCTGAAACAGACAAATATAACAGCAGAAAATCCAGCCTACTCTGAGAAGTAGATAGCAGCAGAATCTTTTTTAGGACTTCTGCTGAAACTAAAAGAGAAGTTACTAGCCAGTTGATCTGTAGTCATAAAATCAGGTAAAATAATTCTCCAATATTTACAGCAAGTCAGCTGGCAGAATGACTTCTGCAGATACCTGTGGATTCCAAATGTAGACTTCCACAGTTTAAGTATGATGATTAAAAACAGTATCACAGGACATATCAGGTCTTCCCTGATCATTAGTGAGCATTCTGCAGACTATCATTTGAGAGACAATGACACCTCGAAAAACCACACTTGGACATTCAGTTCTACTAAATGCAAACGGGCATTGAATAACCAAGAATGTAATGGTACAGTAAATTTCTAATTGTAAACTAGTGCACCTTTCACAAATATGTTAATTTCTCCACCAATGTTTGATTTTTAAGAAAGAAATTTCTGCAGGGCAAAATGGCAGCTTTTGAAGGAATATAGTTACAGTATCCATATATACTACTGGATATAACTGTACTTCACATCAAGTTAAAAAATGAACTTGCTCATTTAAAAGGTCTAGAGAATAAAATATGTTATACATGACTACATATTACTTATTCAAAATAGACTTAGGTCTAGGTGTAGGTCTTTTTCAGGTCCCCTAGGGCAGGAAATGTAATTTTGTCTTCAACTAAAATATTCATAATAACTTAATAATAACATAATAACTGATATGAATATTTATTAAAAGAATGTTTTTGAATGTTATGAATAAAGTTCTGTAATGTAAGTAGAAAGTGTATCTATTCTTATGTGACCTAAGGAGAAAAAGATAGCAAATTTCTAGCACTTTCATATGTCTAAGGAACACTTAAAGGCATTTAACAAAACTATGTAAAAGTAATTATTCCCATTTTGGAAATTGGGATGTTGCAGAGTAGAAAGATGGAATAAATAGCCAGCAAGACCTAGGATAAAGCAAACAAACCCACCACCAGAAAACCTCCAGCAAGAGATTCCCCCTTCTGTGCATGCATTCTGGAGACTTTTGCTCTCTCCCAATTTCCATGAAATATTTATATCTCTGTATCGTTTTGAAAAGATCTCAGACATTTAAGCTTCCTCTGCGATGTCCTGTTCACCATATCAGTACTGTCCCAGCTGTCAAAATTGAGTAATTTAAGAAAATTATGTAAAACAGAAGTTCTCCAATGATCTCATACCTAGGAAGGCATAATTTGACTGTGTTCATAAATTTTCTCAGTGAACAATATCTTGCTTTGATAAATAGTTGCAAAAAGCTTTGCTGCTTGTTTTTTTTTTTCTTTTTGTTGTTCAAGGCACAATTTTAGTGCTGTCCCTAATCTGATTCCTGCTATATATGCAAATGTGTCTTGTTTGTATTAAATCATGTTTTAAATCCAATTTTTCTAGTGTCTCAAGTGGCACAGACTAAAATTCAGTTGCTATTGACTTGTGACCTAGTATTTAGGCTAGATTAGGCTATTTGCATGGATTGTTTAGGGTCAACCAGAAGTAACCATTCAGTTCAGCTTGACATTGTGAATATTTGTTGAAATAAAGCCTTCAGAAATATTTTTTTATGAATGTTTTGCAACAGCATTTTCAAAAGGAGCTGGTAGATGTTTAAATTCAAAATGATGTTTTGATATTATGATAATTATAACTAAAATAGTTTAAAAAATAACTTTTTTTTTGGTAGAGTGAATATATTTTAATTCAGAACTTTTTTTCCAAGACAATCCATATGTCAAAAAGGAAGTTCATAAATATTTATTACTAATATTGTAGGAACTCAGCTATGCTGTGCAGCTAATATAATAAATCTGCTGCTCCATAAACAATCTGTGCTACTTAAATGTTTTGAAGCTTGGCTGCTTTCCCTCAAGCTCAGCTAACCTCAGAGAAAAATCCAAGGGAAGATAGTTTAGAAACCTTTAGTGAAGACACACCTTCAGAGATTATTATCCTGCAAATTCCTTGCAGATCTTGTTGTTCCCTTTTAATGGGTGGTAGATTTGATCATACGGCTGTTCTCAGATTCAATATTTGTATACATGTGAAAGATCTGCATGTTTGCTTGTAGTCTGCAGTCTACTAAACAGTAGACTACACAAGGTACTATGGTACTACATAAGTCCATGCTCCGCTGGCTGAGGGAAGGTTATAACCAGGGGAAGGTGGTATACCTTCCCTAAGGAATTTAAGCATCTGTTACTCCCAGGAATCTTAACCCTAGAGCAGCTAGAAAAATATCTTTATGGCTTCTATATATACTTAACAAGGAAAAATCAACTGTGATTACATGGAGATTTCACTCTAAAAGTTCCAATAGACATTTTATAGGGAATTATTTTGAATTTTAATAATTTTTTAAATTTTAATAAATTTAAAAATAATGATTTGTGGGTAATAAATAATTACACTTAACCATTTTCTGCTACTTTGTTATAATAATAAAAGGAGCTCTATGCTAAAAATAAGACAACACTAGCAATTTTGGAGGAATCCTGTGAGTATTAAAAGTAGCAATTTTCTACAAGGTAGAGTAGCTAAGGATGAACTTGAACAAGTAACTTGAGATCTCATTGCCTGCAGGCCACAGAATGCAATTTAATCACTGGTTTTGTTTTGTCTAGTCTGTAAATACCACCTCAACATTAATTGTGCTGTAAGTACCTTTTACATTTTGTTTTACTTAGTCTTTGCATTTCAAAATCCGATAGAGCCTTTGGAGATTGCTTTTTACTTATGGTCAAAGTTTAGCGTTCTACTACCAAATCAATATAAAAGCAGAATGTGCTTGTTTTACTGGTCTTCATCATTAGATGAAAACAAAAATAGCTGGTCATCACTGCAAAAAATAATGAATATTCATGGTGAAGAAAATCTAATACCTTTGGTGGTACCTTTGTGAAAGATGCACAATTCTATGTCCTGTAGGAGCTGTGGTTTGATGAATCATACCTCTATGAATTAGGCCATTGAACTAGGCCATTTTCTCTGTTCTGTATGAAATATGTGGCTTTGTTATGGTCTATTGTGATGTTAGCTTTTCTCAAAAGCGTCTTTGGAAAGGTAGGCTAATTCATAATGAAGAACAGGTATCTGAACTACAACTCCCCACAAAATGCTATCACAACTCAAGAAGCAAAGTTTTGCATTAACAGAACTGAAATAAAATGTTTTACTTTATATTTCAAATGTGATTTACTTTAGGAGGCAAAAAAGTAACATCATGAATTTGGAAAGAACAAAAAAACCCTTGAGATGAGCATCTGTCATCATCAGTTGGAATTAGATTGATGCAGAAGAATACTCCTAGTCATTCTTTGAGAGGCCTTAATTTTCTACCTACTTTATAAAATACTTGAGAAATCAAGTGTTTTAAAATATTTCTAGATAAAGTGATGGTTTTCTCTCTAAAATAGATAGGAGACATCATGTTATAAATGTTATAAATGTTATAAATAGTTAAATTTCAAGGAGTTTTAACTAGGCAGGTTATCTTTAGTTTAACTAAGCCAGTTTATTCAGCTGCAATTACAGACATTCAAAGATATTTTTCAATTAGAATTGGGCTGCTGCAAGACTAAGCCCTAGGAAAACTAATTTGGTACACAGTCAAATAATCACTGTTCCTTTAAGGCATAAGTTCTGAAGCAAGAAGGGGTTTCAGGTCTAATTTTTGGGGTCCTGTCCTAATGTAGTGCTTGAAAAATAAATGTGAGAATTATAATGCAAGTGAAAGACTTAAAACCTAAACTTCCCATTGTGATTGTTTTCAGGCGAGAAAATGCAAACAACCAATCCTCATTTTAAAATTATCTGTACTTTGTTTATATTGCTTTTAGATACTTTCACAGAAAGCTACTGTTATAGCAAAAGGAAACCTATAATTTTATACAGAAAATGTGTAGAAAACTGACCACCAAAATACTGTAATGACTAAACCAAAAGTGAAACACTTATCCAAGTTCAATGACGCTGAAAGAAACTAAAAAAATCCTCCTCCTCACCTGGCATTGTTAGATCATATTTAGCAATCTGAGGCTGCAGATTGTTTTATTTTCTGTTGTTAAGAAGGACAGCCTTTCAGAAGTGAAAGCCATGTTACACTGAATGATTAAAAGGACTGTGTGGAAGAACCTTAACAGAAAATTAAAGGTCTAGAGAATATCACATTACAGAACAGTGGTTTCAGATTAGTCCAAGAGAGCATATCTTACCTTTCTTCATGTACCAATGACCACATTTCAATGTCTCTGCCATTAGTAAGCTGAATGAATGTACAAATGAAAAACATGCAAGTGCAAGGTCCTGCACCTGGGTCAGGGCAAGCCCCGGTATCAATACAGGCTTGGGGATGAAAGGATTGAGAGCAGCCCATGTGGTTGCTCTCAACCCTAGTGGATGAGGGAAAGGCTGTGGATGTGGTCTACCTGGACTTCAGCAAGGCCTTTGACACCGTCTCCCACAGCATTCTCCTAGAGAAGCTGGCGGCTCACGGCTTAGACAGGTGTACTCTGTGCTGGGTCAAAAACTGGCTGGACGGCCGGGCCCAGAGAGTTGTGGTGAATGGAGTTCAATCCAGCTGGCGGCCAGTCACGAGTGGTGTTCCCCAGGGCTCGGTTTTGGGGCCGGTCTTGTTCAATATCTTCATCAATGATCTGGATGAGAGGGTCAAGTGCACCCTCAGTAAGTTTGCAGGTGCCACCAAGTTGGGCGGTAGTGTTGATCTGCTCAAGGGTAGGAAGGCTCTGCAGAGGGACCTGGACAGGCTGGATCGATGGGCCTGGGCACTTGGCCAGGTCCTGCACTTCGGCCACAACAACCCCATGCAGTGCTACAGGCTTGGGGAAGAGTGGCTGGAAAGCTGCCTGGCGGAAAAGGACCTGGGGGTGCTGGTTGACAGCCGGCTGAACAGGAGCTGGCAGTGTGCCCAGGTGGCCAAGGTGGCCAATGGCATCCTGGCCTGTATCAGAACTAGTGTGGCCAGCAGGAGCAGGGAAGTGATCGTGCCCCTGTACTCGGCCCTGGTGAGGCCGCACCTCGAATACTGTGTTCAGTTTTGGGCCCCTCACTCCAAGAAGGACGTCAAGGTGCTGGAGCGTGTCCAGAGAAGGGCAACGAGGCTGGTGAGGGGTCTGGAGAACAAGTCTTCTGAGGATCGGCTGAGGGAACTGGGGTTGTTTAGCCTGCAGAAAAGGAGGCTGAGGGGAGACCTCATCGCTCTCTACAACTCCCTGCAAGGAGGTTGTAGCGAGGTGGGTGTCGGTCTCTTCTCCCAAGTAACTAGCGATAGGACGAGAGGAAATGGCCTCAAGTTGCAGCAGGGGAGGTTTAGATTGGACATGAGGAAAAATGTCTTCACCAAAAGGGTTGTCAAGCATTGGAACAGGCTGCCCAGGGAAGTGATTGAGTCACCATCCCTGGAAACATTTAGAAGATGTGTAGATGAGGCACTTAGGGACATGGTTTAGTGAGCGTGGTGGTGTTGGGTTGACGGTTGGACTCGATGATCGTAGAGGTCTTTTCCAACCTTAATGATTCTATGATTCTATGATTCTATGTGGAGAAGGACTTGGGGATACTGGTGGATGAAAAGCTGGACATGAACCAGCAATATGCGCTCGCAGCCCAGAAGGCCGATCGTATCCTGGGCTGCATCAAAAGAAGCGTGGCCAGCAGGTCGAGGGAGGAGTTTCTGCCTCTCTACTCTGCTCTGGGGAGACCCCACCTAGAGTACTGTGTCCAGATCTGGAGCCCTCAGCATAAGAAAGACACGGACCTGTTGGAGCGGGTCCAGAAGAGGGTCACAGAAATGGTCAGAGGGATGGAACACCTCTCCTAGGAAGAAAGGCTGAGAGAGTTGGGGTTGTCCAGCCTGGAGAAGAGAAGGCTTTGGGGAGACCTTATTGCAGCCTATCAGTACTTAAAGGGAGCTTATAAAAAAGATGGTGGCAAACTTTTTAGCAGGGCCTGTTGCGACTGGACAAGGGGGAATGGCTTTAAACTAAAGGGGGGTAGATTTAGACTAGATATAAGGAAGAAACTTTTTACGCTGAGGGTGGTGAAACACTGGAACAAGTTGCCCAGAGAGGTGGTGGATGCCCCATCCCTGGAAACATTCAAGGCCAGGTTGGACGGGGCTCTGAGCAACCTGATCTAGTTGAAGATGTCTCTGCTCATTGCAGGGGGGGTTGGACTAGATGACCTTTAGAGGTCCCTTCCAGCCCAAACTATTCTATGATTCTGTGATTCTATGATTCTATACCAAGGAAGTTAATCATTGCCATATTAAAATATTGGTTAAAATACTCAATTCATATTTTATGTATAGAAAATACTACTTTTTAACTATAAAAGTGTAACTTGTTGACATATAGCATCTAAGTGACTCTGGAGAAAAATCAGTTTCTTTTAGAGTGTTAACAGAGGTATACATAATTTATACAGAGGTATATATAATTCACTTGTTTATTCATGCAATAACAGAATAAAATGGTGATGCATGGACTACTCCTTTTAGGGGAAATAAAAGACCTATGTATTTGTCATAAAATGAGAATGGAATTTAAGCAGAACTGAAAAACTGATACAGTGCAAGTCAGGTGAAGTTCAAGGATGTAGAAGTAAATCAGAATAAGTTCTGTCCAAATTGAGCAGAACTTAGGAGGCCTAGGAAAAATATGCCAAGATCAGGTGAGATGACATGATAACAAACATCCTTGCAGTGAAAGAGTACCTACATTGTTCCTCTATTAAAGTTTTACCTTTGTTCTGCTATTTTTTCTATAGCATGTTGCATCCAAATTGCAACCCAGCCTCCAGGGTAGTATACTTAGGCCAAACACAAGCCTTAGTTGTTTATTGCTTTTTAATGATAACAAGACAATACTGATGTAGAGTCTGAGGATACCAGTGATCAATTCAGTATACTTGATTCTGAAGCTGTTGCACACATGCAACTAGTAGTTTTTATTGCAGTATTGACGTCTTGAAGACAGTTCCACTTATGTTATCAGCTATGGATAGCTTCTATAGGTTGTTACACAACTCTACATCCATAATTAATCATTGGTATTTATAGTCTTGAGTCCTCTGTCTTTGTACTTGAAGGGCTATTTGCCATAATACATTATTTGTTTACTCCATGTATCCTTATTCTAGTTTCATCAATAGTTCATGCTGGATAACAACAGTTTCTTAATAGTGTGTATATATGTAAAAGTTCTGAAATACTTATTGCTAATATTTAATGGCAGTGATATCTAACGTGTGCAGGGTACAACAAACGAGCTGAAATAGTCAATATTTAGACAGACAAACTGACATATTACACATAAATGTATCTTTAAATCCCAACTTAGTCATAATTTTATACAGAACTCCCAAATTTCACTATCATTTTCTCTTGGGATAAAAATAAGACCTTTAATACCTACAGGAAATTTAAAAAATATTTTTATTAGGCTATATTCAAAAAATAACACAGGGACTGCATGTTTAACTTTTGCTGCTGAGTGGAATCTTCAGCTGCATCTGGCACCTAAGCTTCTATACAGTCTGCACAGAGCTTAAGGATAGCATACAAAATTCCCACTTACCTAAAGAAATAGCTAAGCCAGCCAGTAGATATGCAGTGTACTTAAATTCAGTAAAGAAGGAATTTTCTAGCTGTAGTCATGTGTCACTGCCTTCCATTTGACTTCAAGTGTAAGAAGAGAAACATCATCACAGAGTGCCTTTAAAAATACCATCCTGCTTATTTATAAGTTTGCATGAATCCTAGCAAACTGTTGCTAGGATTGACCAGTGTATCTGCTGTGTATCTGCTTAACTGCACACTAGAAGGAGAAATAGAGATTTTTTTTTCTGTAGTTGTCTATCATCAGATAGAAATGCAACTGCAAATTTCAAGGGGCAAGAGCTTACACTTACTGTTAATGATGGAAGGAATAAGGAGATACTGAAGTTTAGTCTAATCTTTAAGTGGCTTTTGGGACATATCCCTGCTTTTCTTCTCTATCTGTAAAGGAGTTTTGTAGAAAATGAACTCCCACTTTGGTTAGATATTTAAGCTTTGGATTGCTGAAACATTTTTAAGCTAGAAATGACAGGAAACCCAGACAGATGAGTGCCCTTACCATTAGTGTATTCATAAATATTTAATTATATAATGCAAAATCAAACAGCTTAAACACATCACAGAAAGTCTTCTCATAGTCGTTGATTATCAGATACATTCCTGAAGGCAGGAATTTGTTCAAGCATCTGTGGGCAAGGCAATATTTTTAACCTATCTCCTACATCCCACATAATGCTATTTAGCAGAAGGGCTGTTGGGCCCGGTACTTACTCCCATTGTGGCTTTCCAAAGCTCAAAGTAGCAGGCATTCGGAGAGGAAGCTTAGTACCCTGTAAGCTTGAGATGGGCATGGGAAATATCTATTTTATGACTCTCAAAGAACCTTACACAAGAGAGAGGCAGCTAATTCTTTGGTGTTGCCAAGTCAAGCAGTTTTGGGGATTCTGCTGGCCAATACTTAGCCGGTGATACGTGGTTTTGAGGATGCAGACTGGGGTCATGGCATCTAACTGCTCCTTTAGGACCATAAAGCCTACACACATTCTATTTCACTCTAACTCATTTTTTAAATGTGAAATACTTTTAAGCAGTTAGAACTACTATAATATAGATTGTAGATTTCCATTTGAATGATAGAGGTTTGTTCATAAATTTAGCAAAGATTGTTCCCATTTCCTCAGCTGAGAAATCAAGACAAGTGAGTAATCCCACTCACTGAGTCTCACAAGTGTATCTTGTTCAGTATTAAACCAGCACCTGCCTGTCTGAGGAACTGGGAACAACTCTGGTATTGTACATACAATAAACTGTGAGAGAAAACAAGGACTACATAACTTATCCATAAGTTTAACAGATGTGGGAAATATCAAATGTAGAAAGAGATATTAAAATCTGCTATTTACTCTTCCTCAAAGGCTTTGTGATTGATCTTTCTGAATGTGAAAAAATAAATTGTTTGCGAAATACTTAGCATGTCTACCAGCCTTTGAGACCTGAAGAGCTGCCAAAGTTGCTAAAAGCATTTTTAGTCTCATGAAAGTACTGACAGTTTTCTTGATAGGCTAGTTGTTATTCAAGAATACTTTACATCTGAACAAGGTGACACCTCTCTTGGTGGCACCATATTTCAAATTTTATCCTCTGCCATCAGTCATAAGTAGTCAGTGATCTATTTGATACTGACAACTTTACAAAGCTAAAACTAGTTTGAGGGGCCAGGACATAACATTCCTGTATGTCTGGGTTCACCACATAATTGCCTTCTGACTCAAAAATGCCATAAGAAGAATTCTGAAAGGTAACTGTAAAGCACAGATATCAGTTATACACAAAACAGAGTCTGGAAGACCCCTGTTTAGTAATAATAAGTTAAGAGCAAAGGAGATAATTGTTATTATTAGAGGATAATGGAAGTTAATAGCCTTTTTTTGCAGGAGTCAGCTGGAGACTGAATGTCCTAGATTAGGTCCTATTGATTACTTGTCATCATCAGACAAGATTCCGTTTAAGTCAGTGAGAACCTGGTCATTAATTTCTGGGATATATACATGTTAAACATGCTCAGCATTTCACAGAAATTAGTATAACTACTCAAGTCTTGTGCTCCATGCCTAGGTATTTAGTCACACGCACTGCTAAATTCATTCTTTACTGAAAAAAGATTGTTCTTATACCTGCTTTTCTCTCCCACAGGAGTATTAGCCTTTTAGCAATCTCCTAAGTCACACAAAATTAGGGAAAATACGGTAGCTGGCTGGAGTAGTAGTGTTTACTAGCTGTTACAATGAATGTAGAAAATAAATCCTTTGTGCCCAGGTGTTCAAAATACTTAGCTTTCACAACTACTCTTTAGTTTGAGAGGAGCTAGGACACTAAATACCATTAAGACACTGGTTTTTAGTCTTTGTATTTCAAGAAAAACTAAATTTGCAATAACTGATATTTTCAACAGTTCTAAAATGCCTGTATATAAGGTCCAGTTTTACAAGACAATCCAGTTTTAATCACACTAAAACAGAAGTCCTTGCTGATTATTTCAATCAACATAGTATTTACTGGGGTTACCAAACAACTAATAAAGGCAGGAATCTATCTGAAGTGTTGGCAGATATACATTACTAACCTGTGACCTAAATTTAGTGATATAAATTGGGTAGTGATCTTGATTTGACATTTTTGGATTGTTCAGTTTCCTAGAGATGAAATTTGTCTGTGACGTTTTAAGAGAAAATCTGTGCAATAAACGTACAACCAGAGTAGATTAACTGCTGAGTTGCAGTTCTGATAGTGACAGGACTCAGTTCTCCTGCTTTTCCATGTTATTGGCAGTGACTTAACAATCAGTAATCATTAGAAATAGTTCATGAAAAAATTGCCATGTATACTTTACAATGAGTTTGATAAAAGTTTTTCTCAAACAAATTATCTCACATTTAAGGTGACACATTAAGAATGAGATCCAAAGCGTTAGAATATGGATGTATATGTCTACATTGCCTCTCCCCAGTATTCTCTGCTCACTGACATTTTAACTTAGTAGGTAACTCCTTTTTGGGCATGAAAGTGCCTGTCAACACTCAAGTTTTTTTGTACCAGAACTACTCCCCAGGGTCCTTAAATTTGGTGACACAGCATCTGACATGGTCTCAGTTTGATAGGCCAGCTTGCAATTAATTTAGTTCATGCCAGCAGAATGAGGGCCTCATAAATACCTATAGATTTCTGTGGATTAAATATTAGCAACTTACATAAGTAGTGGTAGTTATGCCCTTTTGCATCATACCATGGTAGATATGTCAGCCACAAACATGTTTCTCTAGCAATGGCTTCTGCTTATTTTAACTGAACAATATTTGCAAAACAGCCATGCAACTCAGTGAACTAACAGTTGAGAGGCAATTAGTTGCAACACCAATTCAACTATAGTAGATATCACGGTAAGCATGACCAGGCTGGTTTCCTTTGTTTGTAAGAGCCCTGGAGGCTTCAAGACCTCTGTGGGATAAGACAGTTCAGGTATTTAATGGTGTTGGCAGGAGGCAAGTTACATATCACATGTACTTAACATACGACAAGGCATAACTGGCATTGACATGAACTCTACACTGAAGAACTTTTCAGTCATAGTCTAGTCTAGAAAGATATATTTCTCCTTCGAGGTTGACTTTCCAGCTTTTAATATTCCTTTCATATTAAATACAGAGTGTTACAAGTGAGACATTGTTTTCAATTTAAATGTAAAATTTGTAGGTACAAAATTGAGAAATGGAGATGCTGAAAAAACTTGAGTACTACATAGTTCTTACAGTGTTACAATTTTAAATATGCATATGCCCTCATTAAGACACTTATAAAGTCTTAATTATAATCAGTTCTGTCTGTTTATGAAAACAGAGGGGTTACTATGTTTGCAAATCAGACTACATTTCATCATGTTCCACAATAACAAAAATGGAACTAATAACCATTTTAAAAGGTACCTGGAATTAATTTTCTTAACTTAAAATCAAATCAAAGTGACCCAGAATTGATTCTCAAAAAGCCTGCATTTTGTTACTACTGTGGTAAAATGCATAAAAAAATCAACTTGATTTGAAGCTGTGATAAAGTTCCCTGCAGTGCTTCTACGTTTATATTCATGAAGATGCCATTAGGAGCTAGAATTTATTCAAAGTGACAGAAGTCCTTTAAGAATGTCTCATGCTAAACATGCAATAATTAAGAAGGTCTCAGCTTTCCCACAAAGCTTCTTCATTTTCATTAATTCAGGAAAGGATTTGCAGGCCTTCTCCAGAGATACAAAACACAATCTAATAATGAAAATAGCTCAATTTAGCTGAAAACAATATTCATGGTGAATAAAATTGAGATTTCATAGACCTCTTTGAACTCAGGTTACTTGAATTTAAGATTGCTATAGACATCTCTGTTAGAGATCTGTCAGTTGATTGCATCATTGTAAAGTCTTGTTTCCATCTGGAAATACTGTGAGGAGCTAGAGCAGCAGGTCAGATGAAAGTTAAGGGCAAGGTGGGAAACTTTAAGACCAGTAATGATGCTATTAGTTCTTGATAATGCCTTGTTCTGCTTTTTCCTCCTTAGAGTAGGAATATTCCTACCATCTCTGGGTACAGTTACATATTTCTTTTACTTTCCCATTTTCCTAGTTTCTGTTGCTCCCTCAATTATTACTCTGTAGCAGGTTTACTCTTTAAACTTCACAATGTAGCATAGTCCACATAAATGTCTGTGGAACAGCCTGGAAAATCTAGCTACAAAGTCATTAGCTTAACTGCCAGCAAACTGGCATAAATGATGACTGGAGGTGGAATCTGTTACAAAATTGTCTAGACTAAAGGAGTAGCCTTTTCATATCCAAGCATCCATTTTAAAATTTTCTAGAAAAAGAAGGGCATCTTGGAAGGATCGGCAACTTGCTCAGGCTGACCCTGCTTGAGGACAAGGGTTGGACCAGAAGATCTCAGGAGGTCCCTGCCAACCTCAGCCATTCTGTGACCCTGTAATACAGGATTCTCATGGTATAGTGGTGGCTCAGCTTATCAATTCAGATGCTAGTTCACGAAAATATTTCAGTATACTTTCAGACATATTAGTAAACATTTTCTAGTCAGTAAGGTTATAACAGACATGCCAGGCTAAATCCCAAACATACAGCATGAAGATTTTTAAGTAATATATGTGCTTTTTTTTTTTTTTTTTTTTTTTTTTTTTTTACTAGCTCCTCATTAGCAGGAATGGAAATAATTATTCTGCTGTGTAATCAAGCATACTGGGGTTTTTTTGTTTCATTGGTTTGGTTTTTTTGCTTTTTTTTTTTCCTTCCAGTGCAATGAATTCTCCCTTTACCTCCACAGGACTCCTTCATATCTTATTGAATAAATGAAATGTATTAAATTACTCTAAAATCTTTTAAGAGCCATAGACATTTCATTTCTAACTCTGATGCATTTACGATGTGCACTCATGGCTTCTCAAAAGACAGCTTAACCACTGGGATTTTAATATATTTATTAAATATGACATTTCAGGTGCAATAATTTAAAATTACTTCCCCCCACACTTTTGTGTGGTGGTGAGATTTTGAGTATATCCCAGAGCTGTGCTCTGTAGAGAGATTGAAGTAAAATCACATATAAAATAAGAGATGCAATACACCTGGGCATAATGAGACCTTCCTGCGATCAATTTCTTCTGTTGTTTACCACTGTATTGTCACTGGAGTTAATGCAAAGATGCCAGACTCACTGCAGTGGTACCTGAAGATTTTCTAATGTGAAGGTCTTAACTATGGAGAAATCATCAGATTTATTTCTGTAACAGAACCTGCTACTTCCAAGACACTGCTGTTGAGGCAAAACTGAATGTATCATCTTTTCCCCAGATTTGATTCTTTTTTCCATGACCTTATACTCTTAAAAGCTCCATGATTATTATTTTGTATAAGCCTAGTTTAAGTCATTCCATTACTTACTTCTTCTGTAAGAAAATACACAGATATTGTAGTAAAGCATAATCTTTTGCTTTAGCTTCATAACTTTGATGCATGAACTCTTAATATATATCTCGTATTACTATCTAAACTGTTACCCGCTCCACTAGATTTCCCAGCAAAGAGTGAATCAAATCAGAATTCTTATGAAAAAAGCTTTAAAACAAACCTGTGAAATGTCTGTTCTCCACAGAGACCATTATGTCCAATTTAAATCTCTAGACACTGTACATTGTACTGATGTTTATGTATACTATATGTTACAACACCTGCATAAAAAACAATTACATATCTGTTTATTAATCTTTAGCATTCACCAAAGGGAAAAACATAAGTCTTAATTCATTAAATATTTTTAAATGCTTTCCCAGATGAAGTCCTTACTTGCTAAGGACAGGCAGAAAAAAACAGTGAATCTCAAGCACACTTTTCTGCTGCTTACAGAAGTCCTTTTGTTGGATATGTACTGATTCAGATTAAGTAGGCTTATGGCAGAGTATGAAACAATTCTTAGCCAGAGAAAGAAACAAGACTAATGAGAAAATAACTGTATGGGACATGAGACCTGGCCCATTAAAGACTGTATCAAACGTGTTATTCTAGTGTGGATAAAGCAATGATTAGAGAACTTCCTCGGAAGTGCTTGCATACTGTTAAGGTAAATAAAGACCTGGACCTCATTCATCGTGCTCCCAGCAACTGTTGTAACTGCAAGATGTTTATCACAACATTTCTCTCTCTTTCCCTCCATCTTTGTCTGTGTATATCCTTCTCTCACAGGCATACCTGGGAGACAATACATACCTGCACATCTCTCTCTTGCAGGAATGCATGGTTCCCTGTTCTTCTTCCCCTCCTTATTTATTGAACAAAGATTTCCAAACCATAATCACAAACTACCAGTAGAACAACATTAATAGAAAGGCTATAAATTGCTACAAACAGATTTTTAAAAAGCATATATTGCAACACTCTTCACCTGCAATTCAGATGCAGAAAATCAGTTTGGGGTCCTGCACCCATTGCCACTTTGACAAGCTTGTCTTCTCAAATACTGATAGTAAACAAATGAGCAAAAAGTTCAAACTAGTGTGTCAGGCCAGTCATTTTATAGAAAAGCATCTGCTTTATGCAAAAAGTATTAGAATAGTAAGTATTTAAAAATACTCAGCAAAACCATCATTGTTTATAGAGGACAAAGTTCCTGAAGTATGAAAATGATAAAAAGTGTTTACATCTGGCTATAAACACTGGGTCTCTCAATTTTAAGCCAGATTCCAATATACCCATAAAAAAGAACATCATAACATAAATGTACCATAAAGTCCTCTGATACATTGGACTCCCCCTCACTACTGCATACTTGTCTGGCATATTCTCAGCCTTGAATACATGCATATACAGAGAATTATATTACTTTTAAATGTACAACAATAGCTCTTTGAGACAAGTTTTCAAGAAAATTCAGCAGTAGTAGATATTATGAAAAAAAAAATTATATATTAAGGTATCTTTGATTAAGTGGTTTCATAAACTGTGAGCCAGAAAGTTTGTTGACGTTGGAGTTTAGCAGTCTGAATTTGTCTGTGAGAAATACATTTTAAAGCAAGTGTCATATCAAGGGGAACTTCAAGGGCTACTGCTAATAAAAACAAAATAAACCCTTCTCCTTTCAAAACAACAAACTAACCCATGGCTGCCTTTTTTTCAGTAAACCTGGAAAATTAATGGTAGCTCCTACACTTAATGAGAATACATTGATAATTTAAAAAAAAAAAAAAAGGAAGGAAGGAAAGAAGACAACAGCATTGAGAAAACTTCTCAGCATGTTTTTTCTCAGCCTTTAACTAGTTCATGGACTGTTAAATTATATCAGTTACTTCACACCTGAAAAGACCAGTCTTTTAATTATAGCTGTAGTATTCCTTGGGAGAAAACTCATCTTCATATATGTTGAAAACAATTATTTTAGCTCACATAACTTCTCTGCCAACAGCAAGATCCATTCATTCACTTCTAATCTTTTGCTTTATTGTAAGTTCCACTCAACTTTTAAAAGTTGGCTTTATTCAAGGATGCTGATTAGGATTTCTGAGTCCTCTAACACATATAATGAATGCAGTATTCCTATGCAAGTGCAAGACTACTTGGGATACCTGGAGAAATCATACTCAAAAGCTAAATAAGCTCTGGAAGCAAATACTTCATTAACTCAGCATTATTATAATCCTGAGGAAAAAAAACAACAAATTGTTGCTTTAAATTCACAAATCAATACTTGAAATCCCTCATAACTTTGAAGTGGTTGTTGAAAACCTTTAACCAGAATATCTGTTTCATGCAAATTTTTACTGGAGTTAGTTAATAACCATTATCCCCACCCTAATTCCAGGCTGCTTTAAGAGAACTTCCATTTACAATCCATCTAAAGAAAATTTCCTGCTCTGAAGAAACATCTGGAGAAGCATTCCTCATTATCCTTTCAAGGTTTCAAGGAATCACTGTAACAGTCAACTGGTCCTTGCGAAAGGATCCATAGACTGTGGGAGAAAAAGAAAACACCTAGAATAAAAGTGAGAAAGTAATGCTGTGCCAAGGCTGAAGAAAGAAACAAAGAAAAGGAATTTTTTTTCTGCCTGGAGAGAATTATAAACTGGGATACAGGGAGATGACAGTAGAGGGTGGTCTCCACATGTAAGGGAGTTGTGACATACGTGCAAGTGGGAGAGAGTGTAAATGAGTGAAAATAGAAAAACAGAAAGAATGCATGAGATAAGTATTATTCTTTCTAGCAGTAAGCATGGTACAACAATGTTCTCTTAATGCTGTGACCAGACTTTTAAACTCCCACTGTGAAAAACCTACTTTTTAAAACAGACTTAATAGAGTGTAGTCTGTTTTCAGGCCTCAAACCATCCTGTGCTTACTTATACTTCATTTTTTCTCTGTATAAAAGAAATTGTACATGGTCTCAGATGTTAGAAGTCAAGAATAGGTTAAGAGAACAGATGCTTAGTGCTGATTTTAATCATTTTAATTGGCAGCTGTCAGGTTTGGAGCCTTTTTCAGGATTTTCCTTTGTGGACATTACTATGTCACCAAAGCAAAGCTCTCTTCAGCCGATTCTGTCACATTTGTGTCTCACGTACCCTTGAGATGAAGAAGTGTTGAGTTTGAAGTTTTGTATGGACAGAGAATGAGATTTATATAGCTTTGTTGTATGAGTCAAACTCAGTGTATAAATGTCTTGTTATACAAGCGTGAAGTTGTACACAAAATGTATTATTGTATTAAATGTAGTGAGATGGGGCCAATGGTCTTATGTTGCTCTGCCAGAAATAACAGTACAGGATCATATATCTTGCTTGGCTGTTACAACAAACCCCGTGTATTTAGGGGGCTTGTAAGTATTTGGAAAGACAAAAAAAATCATCTAGTTTCATTTGAAAAAGCAAGACTGAAATGGACAGGAGAAAAACATAAATAAAGGGTATTGAAAAAAACATAGTTCTCCTTTTAACATACAGAATACAATTTGTATTGATAATTTTTAGTAAGAAAATATGTCTGATTAATAAATGAGAATGCAGTGGTTTTCTTTGTATTTCATTGGCAATTTCATTAGTTAAGAGTCAGAAGATCTAGGCTTTTTATATGTAAGCTTCCCTTCTGCACAAAAAAATCTAGGCCACAAATGCCAATATTTGGACATGTGAACACGGTAATGTAAGAAATTAGATGTGCAACTGTTTGTATAATGTCTTTTCAATATGTCCTCAACTTTGTAAGCTATACCAATGACATTAATTAAAACAAGTGAATCAATGAGTTTTTTCAGCTTACTTATAGGTGGAGATAATAGCAATAATGACTGAACTAAAAAAAGGAAACAAAGGAAATACAGAATTTGTTCGTAGACTTTTTGCCTTTGAAGATTAATTGGTTAGGTGAAAGTATTTTTTTAAGTTTGTCAGCCCCCTAGGAAGATATTTGATGTAATACTCCAAAGCAGTACAAAGAAAGTTTCCCCTTCTGACATTTCACTGTGCCGTTGAAGGTCTTTCATGAGGTGCTAAGGATTTAATGATCTTTTGATGCAGGTATGTGAAGAGTTAACATAATACCTGTAGCTCAAATGGATAAAGTGTTGTCAGACTGCACAGTCAGAAAGTGCTATTGCTCACAGATTTGTCAAATGAAGAGCGCCTCAAGCATGTTTCTCTGCGTGCATTTTCAAAATGATAAATTGCTCTTCACTGCCTAATCAATCTTTTTTATAGACTTGAAAAAATTAACACTATTTACTTTTTGTTCTTTGCTTTCCAGATTCAACAAAACATGCTGAGGTGTAGATTATCATGCAGAATGTTTATGAATCTAACTGATATCACAGCTGTTGTGGTTTAACCTCAGTTGGCAACTGAGTACCACATTAACTCTATCCCTGCCAAAACCAGGACAACAGCATAAGCGGGTATTTGAGCATTTGGTTTAGTAAATACTGGCTACCAATAACTCACAGGTCTTTCATAACTTAGAATTGCAGCATTTTCCTTCGTGCACCAGAACGGTTAGCTGTTGTCACTCAAGGACACAGCACACGAGCACTGCTTCTGCTGAAACAGAAATACTGTGCTGCCTCCTGAAAGTTTGTATTTTCTTACCCTGTTAAGCTACCTGGTCATTATAATGCAGAGCATTTCCATCTGGCATTCTCCCTCTTTTTTTTTTTTTCTTTTTTTTTTTTTTCCTTTTTTTTGTTTTCCTCTGCTAAGATACAAAGCTAAAAGGAAGAAGAAAAAAACCCATATGCTCTTGATCCTTTAAATTGTGCAATGGCTCTATCCTGAACATTTCAAAAGGGAAGAAAAAGAAGACAGTTTGAAAAAACAGTACAAATCATAGCCAACTAAGTCACACAAGGAACAGCTCTGATGAGCTTGTCTTGGGACACTACAGAACTATTTTGGGCTGGCAAGGGAAACAATAACCTTTCACAATGGTGCTGAGTAAATCCAGAATAAAATAAGAGGTAGAATGTTTTTACACAGTAAAGTCATTCTGAGATGGATAATTTAAAAAAATTGTAATATCAAGAATTGGGACAGGATCATATATTCCTTGATTTGTTACACAGTGTAATGAACAAGGTGATTTAAAGAATAGGCAGTTTAAAGGCTTAAAACAATTGAAAAAGAAACACTGGAAGTTCAGGAAAAGGAACTCTGATACTTTTAATGGTCACAGTATGTGTGATACTAACATATTAACAGCCAATAAGTCAGTTGTTGGAAAGAAGGAAATGGCTCAGCCTTCTAAGAAAGTCCAGGAAAGGATTTTCCTTGTGAAGGAAAAAGAGGCTTAGGTCAAGGTGGAAAAACACCTCTCTCTTTGCCCTAATATCTAGCTCACCTCAATGACATTTCATTCCCTAGCAGACTTACCACAGTGGGTCCCTGATCCTCATATAGACACAAGATGTTACTACATTTATGATAAGCAACAAAAAAACCTTATTAATTCTTGATCCCAGAGGTTCAGTACTACAAGATAATGCATTTTCACAAGACAGTGACATTAAAATTTCAGATTGTACAATTCAAATGAAGACGATTTTAATGCCTTATACACAATTAAAACATCTCAAATGCATTAGGAACACTAGATTTTGTGCTTCCTTTAGATGAATCACTGTGACAATCACAGATTATGAAAGTTACACACAAGATTTTTAGTCAGCTTTTTAGCACATATATCAATAATATTTGCTTGCAACACACACAGAGACACTGAATATGTATGAAAACTTGTGATGTAATCTTGCCATATTTTGTACTGTATATTCATAATAGCAGAATGGAACTGAGGGAAGATACAGGAGATGATACAATAAAGAAAGTCCACAGCTGTATTGAACAGTCTCCAAAGGAGGGACTAGAGGCTAAGCCATGACAGTGAGAAAGGAACTCCCTAACTCAGGTGGCTTTGTGTGGGAACACTCCGGAGAGGGGCTGTTTTAATGCTATTGCTGGCAAGTCAGCCATATAGCACTTCTGTTATAGTACAGTTATGCTGGTTTATTCTAGCTAAGTATATTCTTTGGTATCCTCTACACAAATAGAGTTTCTATACTTGGCAAAGCATAGCAGCCTGTAATGGGATGAGCATATGTGATTCTACTTATTAAAAATTAATGGATTCATAAATGAAACACTTGACAGCACACGCATCACATTTGAAGTCCTCCTTCTCTAAAAAAAATCTGCTTATCAGAATACAGGCTGATTGGTGAATGAGCAACTCTATGTTATGTACAAGTCATTCCTCAATACATCAAAAATCCAGGTTACTGTCCTACATTTTACAAAATTCTGACAGCTGCCTTAATAAATCTTATAGTAACTGAGAAAAAAAAAGTCTGTGAGGGGAATAAGCAAATTTGATTAATTAATTTTTTCATTACACATGAAAATAATATCTTTGAAATTAGTTATATAAATCACTATGCAGATGAAAATACTTAATAATTTTTCAGCATTTTAACAATATTTTCAGACATATCTTTAAATTCTTCAGCTTACATGACTATATTGTTCAAGTATACCTTAAAATTAAAATTAAGTGTTTCAAAGACAACTTCAGCAGCTACATCCTAAATTAAAATTCTTAAGTTTCTTAAAATAATTGATTAAAGAAATATATATGATTATGTAGTGTTTGGCTTTTTTTTTTTTAAAGAAAAATTTTGGGTGTTATTCCTATTACTCTGAGAGTTTAAATTATCCACTAAGTCAAATACTAAGAGCCAAATCCCCCTCAAAAACACATACAGATTCAAATAAGAAGTAATGAAAATATGATTAATAATATAAAATTAATAATATATGGAAGTTACTTAGCCTTTGCAGAAACTGATCAGAGAATAGAATAACTACATCACTGGAAATGTCAAAAGTCTGGTGTTTAGCAGCTGTATCCAAATCTTTCAGTATAATTGGCCTAAACATTTCCCTTGTGTTCCAGTGTTTCAATTCACCATGTGTCTGTATTTTGCTACCCATGTGTGTTTTACATTTACATTTCTCTCTCACTCAAGCATCATTGAAAGCTACTTTTCCCTCTGAGATAATGAAAAATGTATCAATAGCAAAAATAAAACAATAAGCAACAGTATTGACAAAGCACAAAACCACAGACACAGCAAGTTCTGTATCTCTGACTGACGGCATTTACCCAGATAAATGACACATACATTTATTCCTCCCACTGAAGCAATGCCAATATCAAACAGGTTCTGGTGAAAGGGGCTAAGACACTGCCTATGTCTTTCACACTGTGCCATTGTGGGGGTTCCTGAACAAATGCCAGCCAAGTCAGCTCCAGAGCTGGAACAGTGTAGCTGCATCAGCCTTGTAGGTCTAATTTCTCTGGTCATTACTAATTTGTAGGGGTAAAACCGTCAGCTGAAAGAATTCTACTTTTCAAGGACTCCAGCTAGCATTTCTGAGCTTTGTCACTCAGAAGTACCAGCTTGCTCAAACTAGTCTGACACAAGGTGAACCAATGTGAACTTACACAGTACGCAGTGTGAGCCAACATTGTTTTGCCTAGGGTGCCCTGGATTAAAGTAGTGCTATTTATAGCCTTCGCTAGTCCACTTTTCAGTTGGCAATCGTTATATATTTAATTTATTACATTAACATTAGTGAACCAACTGAACTTCAGCCACATTATGCAAAAAACCATGCTTGTTCCCAAATCACCACATCCTAAGTAGGTGCAACAAAGGCTAAGGAAAAAAAAGATTAGAAGCACAGTGACACTCAGGAAACACTTCATAAACCTGATAGGTTTTGTAAATTGTCATTCAGAGAAAAAAGAAATTACTGTACCAAACCATTTGCTGGGACCCCAGATCAGGAACCTAAGCTGTAAACTGTAGTGGGGAGTAGACAGACCATCATTCTCTAAAAATTCCTACTGCTCTTTCTTAAATAACAAGTTTCTGGAAGTGGATGCTGAGCGAGAAAGCATGTATTATTAGAAATTTAATCATACTGACACAGACGAGGTTCATCATATCAAAGGATCAAAAAACCACATTCATCAGCATGTGTTAATTAACCAGGTGATAAATTCTACCTTGAGATGCTGAATTGCCAATAGTACACTTTTCCAGAGGCAATATGAATTACGTTTTCATCTAAAGATGCCTTAATCTGCAAATCTTTCTTTTACACAGATACTGTCTGATAAAATCTTTTAAATTTTACCATGCCTTTATTCAAAGGAGAAACATATTTTAACAAACTGGCTAAAAACTGAACTACTGTTAAATTTCTGAACTATCATTTTTGATACACATAAACTATTATCTGTTATTCAGTTTTGCTTATAATGATGATCCTATCATTTCCCTTACTTCAGCTGAGTGTGCTTGCAAAAACTGTTTGTCATATTTTATGAAATGGATATGGGTGAAACTCGTACACAAAAAGGTAAGCAGACACTATAAAACAAGAAATGAACAACAAGAAAAATATGGATTAGTATTGCCCAATTTATGAACAGTATATTAAATAACTGAGACATAGCAATTGACATTAAAAAAAATTGTTCTGTCTCTGTGTGCAGGTAAGAACAGTCAAGAGACTTCACTGGGACTTCTTCTTTCTACATTTGTGTCTCTGAGCCAGAATGCAGCAGCTGTTCAAGTCCATATACAGGTTTCACAAAGAAGCACAGAGGTTCTTTGAAATATCTCAATGCTACTCAACCTTGCTAGAGTCAAAGTCAATACTTTCCTAACGTTTAAAGTACCAAGCAATTATGTTGCCAGCTTCTCACTTTTTTGCAAATATTTTTTCTGTGGGAAATTATGGTGTTCTTTAAAACACACAGGTATTTTTAATAAATATAAATAAAACTGTTTTGAAACTTAACCTTAATCTTTCTTAGTGTTATACACCGATAAGCTTATTATGATATCATTAAGATGAACAATCCAATATGCAACTTTCTATCTTTTCATTGCATGTCTAAGATCAAAATATTTTATAAGAAGATACTGTTTTAACTGTAAAGTTAGTTTCATTTTTTAATAAAAAAGCTTAATTTAACTAAAATGATCTTTCAGTCTTTACCCACTGTGCTTTTGAATTTAGATTAATTTTCCCAATACTTACACTGACAAAGGAATACATAAAACGTCAAGTGTATGGCTACTGTCTAGGATTAATTTCAGTGAAACACGGCATTTGTGCAACAGATTTCCTGTTCAGTGACCAATGCTGTACATCTTATTCAGGTCTTTATAATATACCAGCATAACAGCAGTAAAAATAAAAAATAAAATACCTGTTCTTGACAATATGTGTATCTCATAAAATCTTTACTTTAGAGGTACTGAAAATTGAGAGTCAAGTGCCTTCAGCAACTGAGTCAGGGTACAGTAATTTAGCTTCTCTCTTTATACAGACATGACGTGTTCCAAGTTTTTAATACTCTCTAGATCACCGCTCACCAGAGGAATTAATTTCATTTTGCTGTACTAAGAACAAATAATATGACACAAACAAAAGCAACAGTGTGCAGAGTAGATGGTTGGAGCACATTAAAAATGTATTTGATCACACTTGTGACACTGGATAGTGGAATGAGTCATCTTGTGATAGCACACAGTAAGTGCTATACAGGGAGTTGGTAACTATGTACTGTAAATTTACACTGCACATTGATTAAAAGTCAAAACTGAGAATTAATGAAAATTTGAGGGAAGAACATGACAGTATGGAATGTCTTTGTAATAAATGAAGAAAAATATAGAATTGAATTTTTTCAGTAAAAAAACAGCAAGGGAATGACCCCACAACCTTTAAATGACACGGATAGCTGAAGGTCTACCCACTGAATAAAGAAACAAACAAAAATATTAGAACTATTTTTTGGAAGAATAGAAAACTCATTTTTTTCATCAGTTATCTTGATTTCATTCTACCTAGTGGAATACATAGAATGGTACCTCTGCATATAGTCATATATTTTATTTTCTTTCTTAAGACACAATCTTGACCATACATGAGAATGAAGTAAATCTGAGAAAAAAGGACTGACTTTTTCCCTCAGTGCACTTGTTGAAATTGATGGGCTTGCATACATTTCTCAAGACAGAATAATAAAGTTCATATGTATCTTGGGACCATTTTAAGGGAAGAAGTAATATGTAGCTAGTACTATATAAGAAACGTAATCCATCATTCCCATTTTAATAATGCTAGTTATATATGAAAACCATAAAGTCATGATATTGCATCACACCAGACCCTGGTCTGTGGATGTCTATGTTTATCATTGTATGTTAAAGACGGAGACTCTGCGTTTTACCCTGTGGATTCAGATGCATTAATTCACAACACAACAATATTCTCTGGCTTGAAAAAGTGCTGTTATTCTCTTACCATGAAAGGATATAATCATGTGTTTTCAATGCTAATAGCATTATTTCTCATAAACAAAGCTTAAGAAAATGCCATAGCAACACATGAAAAACAAAGTCAGAGGAATTTGACATCTTGGACTGTTTGGAAGTTGACATCAGGAGTTCTGAGGGCAAGGCATGCAAACAGGGAGAGGCGTCTGAGAGGACCGGCGCAGCAGTTTGCACAACATCCCAGAGATGGGATCCGCCTATCAGAAGAAACAGGAGAATCTTCACTAACATGTTTGTTGACTTAGTCGTGCTTTAAACTAACAGTCTTGGGGGGTGGTGTCCAAGCTATGACATCTGTATAGTCATAATCAACAGGATGGATGAGCACACCTACCAGAGCCATAAGGAATGCTCCTCAACCCTTTCCAAAGGCAAGAACCCTAAGTCCAGCCACCTCAAGTGCTTGTATACCAATGCATGTCATCTGGGAAACAAACAGGAGGAACTAGAGCTCCGTCTGAGAGTTATGGTGTCATAGGAACCACAGAAACTTGATCTGAAAACTCATATGATCGGAAAACCACAATGGCCACAACCTCTTTCAGAAAGACAGGAAGGGAAGAAGAGGAAGTGGTGTTTATGTAAAAGAGAAATTTGAGTGTATGGAGGTGAGCTATGAGGTACAGTTATATCAAATGCCTTTGGAACAAGATTAGAGGGATCATCATTTACCCGCCTAGTGGATGAGGGAAAGGCTGTGGATATGGTCTGCCTGGACTTCAGTAAGGCCTTTGACACCGTCTCCCACAGCATTCTCCTAGAGAAGCTGGGGGCTCACGGCTTAGACAGGTGTACTCTGCGCTGGGTAAAAAACTGGCTGGACGTCCGGGCCCAGAGAGTTGTGGTGAATGGAGTTACATCCAGTTGGCGGCCAGTCACGAACGGTGTTCCCCAGGGCTCAGTACTGGGGCCGGTCTTGTTTAATATCTTTATCAATGATCTGGATGAGGGGATCGAGTACACCCTCAGTAAGTTTGCAGATGACACCAAGTTGGGTGGGAGTGTTGATCTGCTCGAGGGTAGAAAGGCCCTGCAGAGGGACCTGGGCAGGCTGGATCGATGGGCCCAGACCAATTGTATGAGGTTCAACAAGGACAAGTGCCGGGTCCTGCACTTTGGCCACAACAACCCCACGCAGCGCTACAGGCTTGGGGAAGAGTGGCTGGAAAGCTGCCTGGCGGAAAAGGACCTGGGGGTGCTGGTTGACAGCCGGCTGAACATGAGCTGGCAGTGTGCCCAGGCGGCCAAGAAGGCCAATGGCATCCTGGCCTGTATCAGAAATAGTGTGGCCAGCAGGAGCAGGGAAGTGATCGTGCCCCTGTACTTGGCCCTGGTGAGGCCGCACCTCGAATACTGTGTTCAGTTTTGGGCCCCTCACTACAAGAAGGACGTCGAGGTGCTGGAGGGTGTCCAGAGAAGGGCAACGAGGCTGGTGAGGGGTCTGGAGAACAAGTCTTCTGAGGATCGGCTGAGGGAACTGGGGTTGTTTAGCCTGCAGAAAAGGAGGCTGAGGGGAGACCTCATCGCTCTCTACAACTCCCTGCAAGGAGGTTGTAGCGAGGTGGGTGTCGGTCTCTTCTCCCAAGTAACTAGTGATAGGACGAGAGGAAATGGCCTCAAGTTGCAGCAGGGGAGGTTTAGATTGGACATGAGGAAAAATGTCTTTACTGAAAGAGTGGTGAAACATTGGAACAGGCTGCCCAGGGAAGTGGTTGAGTCTCCATCCCTGGAGGTATTTAAAAGACGTGTAGATGAGGCGCTTAGGGACATGGTTTAGTGGGCATGGTGGTGTTGGGTCGACGGTTGGACTCGATGATCTTAGAGGTCTTTTCCAACCTCAATGATTCTATGATTCTATGATTCTAAGGGGGATCCTATGTTAGGTATTTGTAACCAGCCTCCCAGTCAGGATGACGAGGCCAACAAAACTTTACTTTGGCTGCTGTATTAAGTCTTTGGCCAACAGAACCTGGTCGTGATGGGTGTCTTCAATTACCTGGACATTTGTTGGGAAAACAGTACAGCAGTGTACAAGTTGTCTATCAGGTTCCTGGAATGCACTGGGGACTGCTTCCTGCTACAGAGGCTGGACATGGGACATGCTGACTAGGAACAGCGCATTGCTATATTTACTGCTCACATACAGAGAAGACTTGACAATATAAATACCAATGGTAGCCTTGGATACAGTGACCATGACATTGTGGAGTTTAAGATCCTATTGAGCACACTGAAAACCAGTAGTAGACAAAGTCCCCGGGTTTTAGAAGAGCCAGCTTCAATATGCCCAGATCTCAACTGCAAGGGATTCTGTGGTTAGTGTCCGTGGAGGGCAAAGAAGCTTGTGAGTGCTGGGAGTTATTCAAGAATAGCCTCCTGAAAGCACAAGAAAAGTCCATTCCCTGCAAAGGGAAGGGAGGAAGGCAGAACAAGTGACAACCCTGGCTTAACAATGAGGGTTTGGGTGTGCTTAAAAGCAAAAGAAGAAGCATACTTATGGAAAGGTGGCCAAATAGCCATTAAGAACCACAAGAACCTTGCTAGGGCATGCAGTTACAGTCAGGAAGTCTAAGGCTCAGCTAGAACCAAAATTGGCCAAAGATGTCAAGGCCAACAAGAAAGGGTTCTTCAGATAGGTGAGTAGTAAGCAGAAGCACTGGGAAGACACTGGCCTAATACAAAACAGGGCAAGGAAACTAGTCATTAATAATGCTGACAAGGCAGAAGTTCTCAATAACTTCTTTGCCTATGTTTTTACTGGCATAGCTGGACCCCAGATCGCAGGATCAAGTAGCTACAACAGCTCGTGTGTCAACCCACTAGTAGTGGAGGAAGGGCTGGTCTGTGGCCTTTTGCAAGTGCTCAACCCACATAAATCTATGGGCCTGGATGGAATCCGCCCCAGTGTGTTAAGAGAAGTGGCTGACTTTGTTGCAAGGCCACTGTCTATAATTTTTGATAAGTTGTGGAGATCAGGGAACATCCCTGATGACTGAAAGAGGAGAAATATTATACCCATCTACCAGAAGGGCCCAAAAGAGGCCCTAGGAAACTAGACACCCATTAGTCTTACTTCAATCCTTGGGAAAGTAATGGAATAACTCCTCTTAGAGACTATTGCAAGCCAAATGAAGCAGGTGATTGGGAAAAGTTAACACAGATTTACCAAAGCCAAATCATGCCAGACTGACCTGGTCACCTTCCACAACAAGGTAACACTTTCTGTTGACATGAGGAGACCAGTGGATATTGTTTACCTCACCTTCAGCAAAGTGTTCAACACTGTTTCCCACAGTTACCTCCTGGACAAACTGGCAAAATACAGATTGGAAGGGTGGTCTGTGAGATGGGTTAGAAATTGGTTAACAGGCCATGTTGAGAGGGTGGTGATCAATGGTTTTTACTCAGGCTGGCAGACTGTCAAATGTGGGGTCCCCCAGGGACACTAGGCCCCATGCTGTTCAACATCTTCATAAATGATCGACACGATGGGATTGAAAACACCCTCACCAAGTTTGCTGCTGACACCAAAGTGGAGAAGGGAGAGCCATCTTACAGAGAGACCTGGACAGGCTGGAAGAGTGGCCTAGCAAGAACCGTATGAAGTTTAACAAAGACAAGTGCAAGGTCCTGCACCTGGGACGACATAACCAAAGAGCCCAGGACAGGCTGGGATCTGTGTGGCTGGGGAGCAGCCTTGCTGAAAGGGACCTAGGGATGCTGGTGGGCAACAAGCTGAATGTGAGTCAGCTGTGTGCTGCTGTAGCAACAAAGGTAAATGGGATACTGGGCTGCATCCACAGAAGCATTACGAACAGTGGTAAAGATGTGATCATCCCACTCTACTCAGTGCTTGTCAGGCTGCACCTGGAGTACTGTGTCCAGTTCTGGTCCCCACAGTTCAAAAAAGATGCAAACAGACTGGAAAGGGTCCAAAGGAGGGCCACAAAGATGATCAAAGGGCTGCAGGACCTGCCCTATGAGGAAAGACTGAAGCACTATCGCTTCAAGAAGTCCTGCCAACTTTAACAGCAACATTGTTTAAGGTTTGCAAATAAAAATTGTCACATTGGGCCAATCTTTTCTGTGCAGCTATACATAATGTATTTTTCCCTCCTTTTTCAGGTATAGAGAATGTAAACCGGATTACCAGCAGTACTACTGCAAGTAGTGTTTTCTAATAGTATTTTCTATGCTTATATGTCCTTTTGAATGCAAACTTTGAAGACTACCATGTATGTTGTTAAGTATGCACTGTAAAATACAAAAAACATTGCTTCTTTCAAATGCATTCTCTTAAAATCTTATTTATCTGAACTTTTTTTCTTAGCTTTTAGCATTTTAAAATAAATTTCAAAATATTTCTGCAAAGAAAGTTTTGTATTTAATATAAGCATTAGAATTTTTTATTTAATACAAGCATTAAGCTGTTGCTTATTTACAAATTATTTCCAGTTGGAGTGCTGAGTTGTGTTTCCCAGTTTTGCTTCTGTCGCTAGTACAAATATTTCTAGATAAAGTCTGGAAGTGAACGTTTTCCAGTAATAACTGCAATTGCAAAATGCATTAGCATTAATGGCAGGGGCTCTAAAAATGTCAGGACCATAGTACTAAAAGTTCAGTGTCCTTTAAGAATTGATGTTTCATGTTGGTAATATCAATAAATGCCATAATTACTTAAAATTCTACATAACAGGCATTGACAGTTTCTGTGTATTTTTTTCCTTGTCAGCAATCATTTTTACTGCTGTCATCTTGGTTGAACTTCTCTACTGCCTCAATTCTGACAGCACACCAGAAATATTTGTGATATAGTCACTCCTGTAAAGAGGAATTTTGTCATCAAAAATATCAAAACATTGTAATATAACAAGGAGTCAGGAAGTATGTAAAAAAGACTCTGTTTTACCCACCTTGTCTCTCATTGCTTGGGTTTTATGATTTTTCCTTTCTACAGTCTAGGTCATCAGAAGCTGTAGGCTACACCATATAGAAGTAAGACAGAGATCCCAAGGATGCCACCAGAGCCATGTCAGCTGAGAGGTGAATGTGGAAATACGGAAGATATGGGTAGAAATGAGGTAAAGATTGAAATATGCAAGATATGCATAGAAATGAGTGAGAAACAAAGAATAAAATTGTTTTACAGGCAGAGGGGAGCTTCAGCCTCCCCTGTGAGTTCCTGTTTCCCTTCTACAGTCTGGGTGAATCACATATTTCACATCATGCAACATTTTGAATTCACTTTCACTCTACATCTGTGCCAAAGATAAGGAGAGCACTGTAGCCCTGTACAGAGCCAGAGTATTCACCCCTCCTTCAATGCCATGTCACAGGTTTACCTGGTCCGTTCAATACAGGTGTCTGGCATCACCTGTTGTCTCATTCTCCCTGTTTCACATTAGAACTGCACTAAGGTTGGGGAAGTAGACAGCTTCAATGACTGGAGAGTCCATAAATGATATGGCAGTTCTGCAGAAATCATGCATAATCAGAGGGGTTATCTGAGCTGATTTTTTGAGTTTACCTTCAAATGTTAAGGCACATACTGGCAACAAGTCACTTTAAAAGTGGGTACGAACTCCACATTAACACATACCATTCAGCACGGGCACACAGAATTTAAGGTGCACAATTCCCTCCTGTTTCATACATTGTTCACAAAGGACATGTGCATTAATTATTCTCCATGCAAAAATCCCAAAACTTGTTTAGAACTTAAAAATACCTCTAACTTGAGGATGTTATCACATTTTATTGGGATATAATGAGGGAAAAGAATGAGTAAGGTAACTACTTCAAGTAATTGCATGCGCTGCTTACTGAAAAAGAACTCTGAAATCACCTCTGCTTATTAATATGCCCACATATAAACCCTCGCATGAGATTTAAGAAATTTACAAAACAGTAATTGTATTCACAGGCATACGCAGTACACAGTTTTTCCAAAACTGAGTTAATTTTTTTTCTAGACCAAGGTCATTCATCACCTGATGATGTTACAAGTCTAGAACAGTTAGTCTTCAGAAAGAAAAAAGTGTTACATGTTTTTCCATCTATCTTTTTTGCTATTCTGTTGTTAGTCAATAAGCACCATAGATTATGTACAATAGAGTAAATAAATTATATCAGTCAGATATGCACTGTCTTTCAGTTGACTTGCACAGTACAATGTACACACACCATGGAATAATACATGTGCATTATTATAACTACACATGGAGCAGCAACTTCAGATATTTTTATGCCTTTCCTCAGGGATCACTGTTTCCAAGGAAATGTATTAAGTGCTGCAAGCACCTGCTGTCTGTAATTCTAAAGGTGACCAACTGTTTGCCACCTTGTAGAAGATAAACAATTTTCAGACCAGAAGTGACCATCACAACTCTGGTCACTTCTATTGCTCCTAGGTAGGTTTCTGAGAAAATCAGTTAAATCAAATTGCCCTTAGAAAAATGACAGATCCATCTTCTGAATGACAGATCCCCCTTACAAAAACTAATTACTTAATTTCTTCATGCCAGATGTTTATAAAAAGTTAGAGATGAGGAACAAGTGTCAAGGCTCTTACAGAGCTTTTGCACACACATTCGCTCTTGCACAAGATCTCCATGCTTCCCAAGAACACCTAGGCACCCACTGTTCCTCATTCAGAGCACATGCAGGAATTCACGCTTCTTGAGGGGAAATCCACAAACTAAACCTTGGGAATTGCACGTGGAAAGGGAGAGCAGGATGAGGACTGGAACCAATGACAGAAAAATTTTAATCAATAACTGTTGTCTGCAGAATAAATACCCACTGGACCAGCAACTGGAACATTCAGTTATTTATCCTATTCATACAAAGTTTAGACTTCAGAAGAAGGTAGAACATCCACAAATAGCCTTTAAAAATGGTTAGGTGAGCATTCTGAAAAGATGAGAGGTTCAGTCCTATCACACAGAGCAGAGAGAAGAATCCAGATCTTTTCCAACACCTGAACAAAGAGCAAAATAGCTGCCAGCAGAAGGAATAGCTGCCATCATTCCTAAAACAGGGTAGAGGTTTCACAGCACTCTGATGAGTCCTTTCTTATCAGGTATGGTTGGGAGAGAAAAGTAGTTAGAAAAATCAAGAGAGCTCCAAATTTTATTGACACCCTTGTCTAATATCATGTTCCAAAAGCCAAGCAATAAGTACAACGCATTCTCTGTTGTTCAATATTATAGAGAAAATGCATCGTTTACATTTCACAGCATCAAGGTATATAGGGTATTACTCCCCTTTTTTTTCCTCCAGAATTAAAGGTATTCTTTACATTTTTAGTGATTTTTCCATCAATTCTTGATAGTTCCTGTTTACATATCTTTTCTATATATAGCTTTTATGTTAAAGGAGCATTGTTTTATTAGCTGAACAATGATCTTTGACATTTATCCTTAGAATGACAAAAAAATACTGCTATGTTCATGCACTTGAAAATCTTTAAAGACAGCATTGCTACTTCCAAGGACATACTGAAAGTGTGGTAAATAGGGAGTAACAACACATCAGTCAGGAGTTTCTGAGCTAATTGTCAGCTCTAATTTTCTCAAACATAGGCACACAGGCTACAGAGGCCTTAGAGGATTCCGGTCTCAGAACACATTAAGGAACCCAGCTTCGAAGAATGATGTGATTCAAGCTGTACTCTCAAATACAGACACCTAAACCTCATTGTTCACTTCAGAAAATCTTGATTTTGTAGGTTTTGAATTTTATTAGCTGTAGAAGTTAGGATCTTGGGTATTTAGAGAGTATTTTAGTATCAGGGCACTGACAAACAACCTGCGAAGCAAAACCTGTGCCTTAGTAATATATCTAAGAGTCTGTGTTCTTAGTAATGTACCCAGCATGGCTATTTTATCTCTCCCTCTCTCTTTAGCTAAAGGATAACTGATTTGAAGGATAATCTCTGAATTCTGAAGGTCAATGGGCAAGATCGTCATAAGATTCAAGAGTTTTGTATAAGATCACACAATATGGAAAGTGAATTGTGGCTTTCCTTTCCTACAAATGTGACAAACCTGTCTATATCGGGAATCTCTTTGCATTTCAGCCACCTGCCACAACTGTGGTTGCAACAGAGCCCCTCGGGCAAGACAAGAAGATGTTTACAGCAGTGGCAATTAATCATTATAATTAGTTTTTTTCTACATTGCTGTATTAACAGAGCAGATGCTAGTCTCTAAACTCTGAACGCCCTACTATAGTCTTAAAAATTCTCAGCTACAGATAACACCTGAAACAATCCAGAGCAATGACGTTTTGCTGATTTTTTTCCTTCCTTCTAGAGTTATGGATGGCTTAAATTAACATTTCCGGTAAAATATCTGCAGGTGTTTCTAGTGGGAAGTTCTGTTTTTTTTCTGTATCCTTCTTGTGCATTTTTTTCAGAAAAAGATCTGTCTTCATAATCTTTGTCTTTTTCAGTTTTACTTTTTAATCTCAAGTTTGAACAGAACAGAAGATAAATCTGTGTGCACAAATGCTGATACTAATTGCAGTTTAAGATCCTACCATTAATATATCTACAAGACATGATTGTTCCACAGTTTCGCTAATTTGTTGGTGGAGGGTGTGTCATATACAAACAGTTCACTAATCATAGAATCATAGAATCATTTAGGTTGGAAAAGACCCTTAAGATCATCAGGTCCAGCCATTAACCTAACACTACCAAGTCCACCACTAAACCATGTCCCTAAGTGCCACATCTACATGTCTTTTAAATACCTCCAGGGGTATTTAACAGTCTGCCCACTTCCCTGGGCAGACTGTTCCAATGCTTGACAACCCTTTTGGTGAAGAAATTTTTCCTCATGTCCAATCTAAACCTCCCCTGGTGCAACTTGAGGCCATTTCCTCTCGTCCTATCACTTGTTACTTGGGAGAAGAGACCAACACCCACCTCGCTACAACCTCCTTGCAGGGAGTTGTAGAGAGCGATGAGGTCTCCCCTCAGCCTCCTTTTCTGCAGGCTAAACAACCCCAGTTCCCTCAGCTGCTCCTCAGAAGACTTGTTCTCTAGACCACCAGCTTTGTTGCTCTTCTTTGGACATGCTCCAGCACCTCAATGTGTTTCTTGTAGTGAGGGGACCAAAACTGAACACAGTATTGGAGGTGCAGCCTCACCAGGGCCGAGTACAGGGGCACGATCACTTCCCTACTCCTGCTGGCCACACTATTTCTGATATAAGCCAGGATGCCATTGACCTTCTTGGCCACACTGCTGGCTCATATTCAGCCAGCTATCGACCAACACCCCCAAAGATTCTTTAACATAGTTAATTGTTGTATAGCCTTTCCCATACCCTTTTGTCTCCTGGTAAATGAATACAACCAGGAGTTCACAGTTACTAATTCAGGTTATCTTTTTTGCTTCACTTCAAAAAGTGAAGGCTGAACAAACTCTTGCTATACACTGACAAAGAAGTGATATAGGAAGAGAAAATAAAACAGCCATTTTGACCAGAAAAGCATAGAGACTAAAAAAGAAAGAGAAAACCATGGTGGTATAATAAAGGCAGAACAGTTGGAAAATATAACCACTGTGAACTCGAGATTGGTCCCATTCAAATTGCCAGTCCAGTAGCAAGAAAGTGAACAAATGAAAAGCATCCAAATTTTATGCTGTATTCTGAAGGAAGGTACTGTTGGTAATTCAAGAAAGGTTTAGCTGAGAAAGTCCCTGGCTCTGAAAGACAAATCAACTCATTAAATAAGGCTAACCTTTTGCCTAAAAATACTAATAGCCAAGAAGATAAAAACATCCATTTCTAAGACAAATGTTGATCTTTTTCCCACGTAAACTAAAAAGCTGTTTGCATTTCCTGATTTCCATCTTTAACCATTACAGCTACACTTCATTTAAAATTCTTATTTGCACTTTCATTCAACTACCCTGAAGTAGTTAAATGCTTGCAATCAAGTCAACAATTGAAGAAATCTGCATGCGGTTGTAGAACCAGAGTAAGAAGCACTACACATGTCTTTATAGGAGTCTCCTGGTAAGCTATGAAGAAATGCTAGAAGAGAATGAAAAAAATGTAGACTATTCTGTGTTCACAGGATAAGCAGCACAGCAATATGATAGAGTGCTAAACAGGTCTCTTGCTTCTGCGCACAGATTCAGAGTAAGCCTTAATTAAGGATGAGAGAGAAAGAGAGAGAGAGAGTATTGCATAGAGACTTGTGTCCATGCTCTCAGGATCCCAGTTTCACAAAACAACCAGCCCAGGAGTATAGCTCACCTAGTCTTCCTTGTGTTTGGGAGTCTGTACTCTCAGTATATGATAGGATAGCAGCCCTCTAGAGAATTAGTTTTAGGAAAAGTAGGCCTAGTCCAAAACCAGTAGATTCAACAGCATGGGCTTCCACAGCTCCAGAGCTCACAAGGTCCATGGAGATGGGAACCAAGGGATGGAATGTGTGTCCACCACAGGCTACAGCAGTGGGAATAAGTACAATGGTTGACAGCCAGCTGTTGAGGCTATTTATATATATTAAAATTCTATTCTTATCTCTCCCAGGCAGTTCAACTTTGCTTTACTGCTATTGCCCTTTGACTGTGATGTAAGTAGTCCTGGGTAGTGGGTAGGACACAATTCACTTGGATAGGACAGATTTCAGATGCCTTTCCTGTAAGTGAAAGGCTTCTCAAAGTTCAGCAATTCTGTGGCAAAAGTATAATTCTTAATAAGAAAGACAGAAATCTGTTTATGAATGGAAGTCTTTAGTGTCTGTTAAATTTTCAGATATTCTTGCAAGTAACTTGGTTATCTCTTAATTTTGATCTGAATCCTCTGTAACTTTTTTCTATCATCTGTACACTATACACTGTAAGAGTTTTCTGACCTGTTTTCCTGTGATTAACAAGGAAAATGGATATGCCTGACAGATTTCTTTTATACATGAAATGGTGTTTTCTAGTTCCTCACTTTATTATTTTGACATTTAATGATAAACAAAATGGGAAGCATCTTGCTAAGGTCACAAAAATGTTCTGGGAGAACATTTCTATGTTATTGACAATTTTAAATAAAATCTTTTCAAGGTAATCTTTTAAGCTCTGTGGAATGAGGATATTAATAAAAGAGAGCAAATTTGTTCTTTTATGCAATAATACCACTTTATCATCAGGACTTCTGCTGTTTAGAAAAATAATAGATTTTCAGTGTGAAAGTCAGTGGATAATTCTAAAATATTTGATGCATGGGTTCACTTGTAACCTGTACAGTACTTTGTGATTCATCCAGTGTTAGTTATACGCTGATATTTCTATTTCATTAGATGACCTAACTAAGCAAGAGTGAAATAACTGGGAATTAGATATTTACTTAATAAACTGCTCTCAATTTGCCATTATATATATGCAATAATTATTTACTGCAAAATTTATAAATATACTAATAAAAATCAATACTTCTTCACATTGCTTAAAGACAATTAATGAAAACTTCCACTTCTGCTTTTGTGATTTGTTCCAGTCTAATAACTGACATTACCATTTTATATTTTCATTATAAAGCTTGTATTATTGGCACAGCATAGAGAAGTATTGTAATATAATTTTATATGGAACAGTATTTTATCATTTGGCAACCTACTCAGTGTTGTCCACAGCACAAAGTGGACATAAACTCAACAGTTGCTCAGAGCGAGTGTATGGGATCTCTTTGTGTGGAAGTCCAAAGACCCACAGAGGCCTCTTCACGGCAAGTAGTCTACATAATCATTGATAAAATGCAAAAAGAAACTACTAACCACTGTAAAAAGCAAAAGAAAGAACATCATGGAGAGCTAGTGTTATTTAGAAGATCTGTACTTTGTGTATTTGACCCACAAGAATTCTAACATGGGGTCTGCATTTGTAAATGCTGAGCCACTTTTCAAGGAAAAAAAGCATCAGCCATGCAAGATCAGTGTGTTTACACCCTTGTATCATTGTCATTAAAATTGCATTAATAAAAGGCTCAAATGTTTTCAGCATTCTACCCTCTTAACAATAAAGTAACAAATATTAGATATTAGTATCTAGGCATTGCTCAAAGGTTAACCGTATTCAATTAGAAAACATAAACATACATAAAAGAAGCTGTTTCATTTAGAAACAGTGTTTAGAAAAAGTGTTCTTTTTTCATGATAGCAAGGTGCATAAACTATTTTGGTCTCTTAAGGAAAAAAAAAAAAATTGAACTCTGTACCTAGAAGGATATTCAAAGCCTCTGCTATTTAAACCTTCTTCAGGCAAAAGTGAAAAAACTATGTATTCTGAGGAACTCTGTGAGTGAAACAGGTAGCCTTAACATTAGGGACAAATCAGCAGGCTTCAATCTCCTTTAAAAAGAAATTCTGGCAAAGTTTATAGGAGAAACTACCACCTCCCCACCTTCTAAAGCAAGAGAACATTGATCACCGCTTTCACAATAGCTAGGCGGAAAGAACAGGACACAGAAACATGCAAGATCTTAATGTACGTGTATAATAATTATTGTAACTTTAGATATATCCTTATTTAATTTAGATATCTGACTGCATAATGCATAATGCATGCTTTACTTGTAGCATACCATGGTAAGTCCATGTGGTGAAGATAAGTGATGGATAAAAATCATTTTTAACATAGTTAGCACATTGTGGGAATATGCAATAAAATTAGTATGCACTAAGGCAGGAAATGAAGGATACATAGAATCAACACAACGTTGACAAAATATTTGTCTCTTTTGTAGGAAGAGTTTGAAGAGATTAAAAGCAAATTGAAAAATAATTTTGCTCCTCCACTTTGTAACAAAGAATCTAGCTTATTTAGATTCCATGCATCTGAGGAAATATAGCAAAAGATTAAAATGGCTTGGTCAGCAATGAAACCAGAGAATTATTGAAAGAACAATAGAATCATAGAATCATAGAATAGTTTGGGTTGGAAGGGACCTCTAAAGGTCATCTAGTCCAACCCCCCTGCAATGGGCAGGGACATCTTCAACTAGATCACGTTGCTCAGAGCCCCATCCAACCTGACCTTGAATGTTTCCAGGGATGGGGAATCCACCACCTCTCTGAGCAACTTGTTCCAGTGTTTCACCACCCTCAGCGTAAAAAGTTTCTTCCTTATATCTAGTCTAAATCTACCCTCTTTTAGTTTAAAGCCATTCCCCCTTGTCCTGTTGCAAAAGGCCCTGCTACAAAGTCTGCCACCATCTTCCTTATAAGCCCCCTTTAAGTACCGATAGGCTGCAATAAGGTCTCCCCAAAGCCTTCTCTTCTCCAGGCTGGACAACCCCAACTCTCTCAGCCTTTCTTCCTAGGAGAGGTGTTCCATCCCCCTGATCATTTTCATAGCCCTCTTCTGGACCCGCTCCAACAGCTCCGTGTCTTTCTTATGCTGAGGGCTCCAGATCTGGACACAGTACTCTAGGTGGGGTCTCCCCAGAGCACAGTAGAGGGGCAGAATCCCTTCCCTCGACCCGCTGGCCACGCTTCTTTTGATGCAGCCCAGGATACGATTGGCCTTCTGGGCTGCGAATGCACATTGCTGGCTCATGTCCAGCTTTTCATCCACCAGCACCCGCAAGTCCTTCTCCACATGGGCTCCTCTCAATCCCTTCATCCCCCAGCCTGTAGTGATGCTGGGGGTTGCCCCGACCCAGGTGCAGGACCTTGCACTTGGCCTTGTTGAACCTCATGAGGTTTACATGGGCCCACTTCTCGAGATTGTCCAGATCCCTCTGGATGGCATCCCGTCCCTCTGGCGTGTTGACCACACCACTCAGCTTGGTGTCATCTGCAAACCTGCTGAGGGTGCACTCGATCCCACTGTCTATGTCATTGATGAAGATATTAAACAGTACCGGTCCCAGCATGGACCCCGGTGGGACACCACTCATCACTGATATCCATCTGGACATTGAGCCGTTGACCACTACCCTCTGGATGTGACCATCTAACCAATTCCTCACCCACCGGACAGGCCACCCATCAAATCCATAGCTCTCCAGTTTAGAGAGAAGGATGTTGTGGGGGATTGTGTCAAAGGCCTTACAGAAGTCCAGATGGACGACATCTGTAGCCCTTCCCATGTCCACTGATGTAGTCACTCCATCACAGAAGGCCAGAAGGCCACTAGGTTGGTCAGGCAGGACTTGCCCTTGGTGAAGCCATGCTGGCTGTCTCGACTCACCTCCCTGTCCTCCATGTGACTTAGCATAGCTTCCAGGAGGATCTGTTCCATGATCTTGCCAGGCACAGAGGTGAGACTGACTGGCCTGTAGTTTCCCAGGTCTTCCTTTTTTCCCTTTTTAAAAATGGGGGTTATGTTTCTTCTTTTCCAGTCAGTGGGAACTTCACGGGACTGCCACGACTTCTCAAATATGATGGATAGTGGCTTAGCAACTTCATCCGCCAGTTCATCCTGGCCTGTATCAGAAATAGTGTGGCCAGCAGGAGTAGGGAAGTGATCGTGCCCCTGGACTCAGCACTGGTGAGGCCGCACCTCGAATACTGTGTTCAGTTTTGGGCCCCTCACTACAAGAAGGACGTCGAGGTGCCCGTCCAGAGAAGGGCAACGAGGCTGGTGAAGGATCTGGAGAACAAGTCTTATGAGGAGCGGCTGAGGGAACTGGGGTTGTTTAGCCTGGAGAAAAGGAGGCTGAGGGGAGACCTCATTGCTCTCTACAACTCCCTGAAAGGAGGTTGTAGCGAGGTGGGTGTCGGTCTCTTCTCCCAAGTAACTAGCGATAGGGCGAGAGGAAATGGCTTCAAGTTGTGCCAGGGGAGGTTTAGATTGGACGTGAGGAAAAATGTCTTTACTGAAAGAGTGGTTAAACATTGGAACAGGCTGCCCAGGGAAGTGGTGGAGTCCCCATCCCTGGAGGTATTTAAAAGACGTGTAGATGAGGCGCTTAGGGACATGGTTCAGTGGACATGGTGGTGTTGGGTCGACGGTTGGACTTGATGGTCTTAGAGGTCTTTTCCAACCTTAATGATTCTATGATTCTATGATTCCCTGAGGACCTACAGATGCATCTCATCAGGTCCCATGAACCTGGGCATCTTCAGGTTCCTTAGATGGTCTGGAACCTGATCTTCTCCTACAGTGGGAGGTTCTTCATTCTCCCAGTCCCTGCTTTTGCCTTCTGCAGCTTGGGCGGTGTGACTTGGGCACTTGCCAGTGAAGGCTGAGGAAAAAAGTCATTGAGTACCTCAGCGTTCTGAAAAAAGGCTAAATGTTCTTAAAAATGCACAGAAAAAGATTAGACACATGTAATCAGATAAAACCAACCACAGAGTTAATTCCTGAAAATATGGTATTTTTTTGGGCAAAATCAAGTGATGCAGTCAGTTCACAGGAGAGAGAGAGAGAGAGAGAGAGAGATCACTATATATAGTGTCACATCCCACCTACGAGAAGGGGAGAGTGACTAAGGTCTGCAAATCCCCTCGGTGTGGATTAAGGTGAGATAACACTCAAGGTCCATACACGAACATCAACTTTAATGGAACAAACACTCTATAAGCATCAACCCTCTGTGTATCAATGCACCACGTAAGCTAAGTGGCTTTATGAGAAGTTGAGGGAGGCCTTGTGTTACTTAGCAGCATCAAGGGCAAAGAATGAGAAGGAGGAGACAGAGAGAGAGAAAGAGCTGGGAAGCAAGAGAGAGAGATAGAGAGATCACCAATCCTGGATCCATCGTTGGACCTGCCAATGGGGGGTGTCAGTGTGGAGAGCGCCCCAAGGAGGCTTGTGTGTGCCCCTGTTTATTGGCCCCAGTCCAAGGCTTCTAGAATCTTCTCTCACCCCTGTTTCAGGAGTAGTTGAGACATTAGTCAGTCAAGGAGAGTGACACTGGGCCCCTCCCCGTGGCTGGCTTCTGGAGTTTTCTCTTGGGGTATTGTCTGTGCTCACAGCACAGTCCCTTGGGCCTCATCCCTTACATATAGCTAAAGGAAAAAACCAATTATATTCCTTTATGAAGACAAACAACTTCAATTGCAACAGAGCTCTAATAGGGCTTCTCTTTGAGCCAGCAGAAGATACTCTTACTCTTCATAACCACACAATTTGATACATTTTTTCTTACAAGTTTTGATTGTGAATTTTAGCAATATTTGTACATTTTAGCACTGAAAGAGATATAAATTCAATGCAAGCAGAAGATGTTATGAAGAGCTTTAATGAAATAAAATTGAACTTAGAATTTCTATTTCTACTCTGGAAATTTTATTATTTATTTGACCATAGGCTTGCTCAGAGAACTATACTGAACTAACTATTGACCAGGTTAGGCCTTGAATCAAGGCTAATTAAAAAAAAAACAACCAACTTCCAAATACACATTTTTCATTGTTATTTTCACTTCCTCAAAAATTTATAATTCTTATATTCAGAGGATGAGACATAAATGTAAAAATGCAGATTAAATGGAAGATCATATACAAAATAGATAGCTAAATGAAATTTATTTTTCCTTATTTTGGCTTTTTAATATCTGATTACATATAAACATGTTCTTCTATATTTTAAATGTCCTTGTTGAAAAACATTTGGTGGAAGGGAAAAATACGATGCAATCCTACATTATCAAATACATGAACATAAACAAGTCTATGTTTTCAATTTCCACTACCATATAAGGAAGAGCTGCTATTAAAAAAGAAAAATCACCTTAAATATTTTTCATATCAGTTTAATCAGAAAAATTAATACTAAAAATCTTTGTAATAAGTATTTGGAAAAAATAATCTTAACAATTGGAAATAGTCTTTTTCTGAATTTAATGTGAAAAAATTGTTGCTCTGAGTTTATTGGTAGATTCAACTCATTGATTCAGAATGAGACAGAAAGGACTTCCAATCAGGTTTCCTGTAGGACCTATGCATCCACACTTACTCTCTGCTATGAAAACAGGGAAGAAATACCACTAAAATTCAAAGGAAAGAAAAAAAATTAACTAAATTCAGAGTACTACCAGACTGACCACAAATAAAGAAACAAGAAGCAAAATTGAAAATAAACCCAGATAAAAGAGTGATACAAAAATAGGAAAGTTGTAAAGTAACACTGACCCCAACTCAAAATTTGTGAGGGGTTTTTTGGTTTGTTTCCACAACACAGACCAATACCACCTCCCCCCCCCGAAGGACATTTCCAAATGTTAAAAAGTCTCCATGACTTTGACTTCTAAGTCCAAAGGCAAAACCAGTGTAAAATTTAAGTATTTCCTTCTAATATTCTTAATGTACCCCAAATAACAATAACATTCACCTAGTAAATGAAAATCACAAATGAAACTATGTACAAAACAATTGACTCAAACAGGGCATGAACCAAGTTGCCCTGTCTATGTGTTTTTGTTTCTGAAATGAATAAAATGTTATATGAAACATTCAATGTTTGTTCTTTAATTTAATGATCTGCATGTTCAATAGGAGCATATTTGGAGCACATATATAATGCATACTGAGCAAATCTACATCCTAAGGTCCTGCATTTTAACCAGTACAGCTATAATGAAGAGAAAAAAAAAAAACATCTTTAAGTGTAGTGCAATTGCCATGTCACCCTGGTAGCAAAACACTGTAAAAGAGAACATAAAACTCCTGTTATTAATTATTTGGGCATTGCTGATCAGGACTTAATGTATGTTGTATTTGTGAATCCAAATGATTCAGCCAGACAAAACCTTCTTCAAAGTAAAGAATTATCTGAGTAGAGATGATAGAAAGGACACATTTGGGTCTCTAGTCTGTTAAATATTCATCTTCTATAAAAAATAAGTAGGAAAAAACAGGTGTAGAGTTGGTTACACCTGATGTAGTATGTAAGGGGAAACAGGTCAAGATTAAATTGCTGTTTCTTTGAAACTACAGAAAAGTAGAGCCTCCACTGCAAAAAGCAGGAGTGTCTTCCTCCCACCCCCAACCTTTGGATAGTGCTCTTTCCAGATTTAAGTTTTTCAGGTTTTGAGGAAAAAAATTGTCTTTTTTTTTTTTAAAGAAAGGTAGAATTCTTTCCGTGGTGTGGTGGGTTGGCCTTGGCTTACAGTCAAGCACGCACACAGCCACTCACTCACTCCCCCACACCCCTTTTCTCTGCTCATTTGTGCATTCTATAAAAATAAAAATATAAACTTCCTAAAATACAACATTTCATTCATGTTCCCCAGGGCTCAGTACTGGGGCCGGTCTTGTTTAATATCTTCATCAATGATCTGGATGAGGGGATTGAGTGCACCCTCAGTAAGTTTGCAGATGACACCAAGTTGGGTGGGAGTGTTGATCTGCTCGAGGGTAGGAAGGCTCTGCAGAGGGACCTGGACAGGCTGGATCGATGGGCCCAGAGCAATTGTATGAGGTTCAACAAGGACAAGTGCCGGGTCCTGCACTTGGGTCACAACAACCCCATGCAGCGCTACAGGCTTGGGGAAGAGTGGCTGGAAAGCTGCCTGGCGGAAAAGGACCTGGGGGTGTTGGTCGACAGCCGGCTGAACATGAGCTGGCAGTGTGCCCAGGCGGCCAAGAAGGCCAATGGCATCCTGGCCTGTATCAGAACTAGTGTGGCCAGCAGGAGCAGGGAAGTGATCGTGCCCCTGTACTCGGCCCTGGTGAGGCCGCACCTCGAATACTGTGTTCAGTTTTGGGCCCCTCACTACAAGAAGGACGTCGAGGTGCTGGAGGGTGTCCAGAGAAGGGCAACGAGGCTGGTGAGGGGTCTGGAGAACAAGTCTTCTGAGGATCGGCTGAGGGAACTGGGGTTGTTTAGCCTGCAGAAAAGGAGGCTGAGGGGAGACCTCATCGCTCTCTACAACTCCCTGCAAGGAGGTTGTAGCGAGGTGGGTGTCGGTCTCTTCTCCCAAGTAACTAGTGATAGGACGAGAGGAAATGGCCTCAAGTTGTGCCAGGGGAGGTTTAGATTGAACGTGAGGAAAAATATCTTTACTGAAAGAGTGGTTAAAGATTGGAACAGGCTGCCCAGGGAAGTGGTGGAGTCCCCATCCCTGGAAGTATTTAAAAGACGTGTAGATGAGGCGCTTAGGGACATGGTTTAGTGGGCATGGTGGTGTTGGGTTGACGGTTGGACTCGATGGTCTTAGAGGTCTTTTCCAACCTCAATGATTCTATGATTCTATGATTCTATGATTCACAACAAAGGGCTTAGATGTGTTCTGTGGTGGGTCTGTTGCAGAGCCACTAGTGTCCAACTCAGGGCAGCCCCTGGCCACCTCCCACAAAGGCCACCCTTGCAGTGTCCCCCACCAAACCCTTTCCATTTACACCCAATATACCTCTTCCTTTCTATCTTTTATTCTAATTAAAACATTTTGTTCTGTAGAATCAGATGCAATATATCAAAGCAAAATATATATATTTAAAAATTCCTTTGATTTTTTTAAAAAGGGGAAAAAAGCAAATTTTAATCTTAAAAATAGTTTTCACAGGAAAATGTAAGAGAGTATTGACATATCTGCTGTCTTCATTATTATAATGATTTTTTACTAAATCAATAGCAAAAGGTGAGTTGTCCTCAAAAATGATGGATTTCTATGCGTATGAACAGACTAAATTAACAATCCGTTTGAGAAAAGATAACTGAGTAATTTCTGTTATATGGTATGGAGTTTCAAAACAGGATGGATTATTTGTTTTGCCCTTTCGAGACGTACACATGATTTTTTTCTAATTTGTACTTAAATAAATCAGTAAATCATCTTTATTCTATATATGGTATAATATGTAGTAAATAATGCAAATATATAGCAAATAATGCAATTAGCTAACTTAAAACAGTAGAAGATTTCACTGAATGTTTATTGTTTAAATTTTCATATTGTTTAATATTTACCATTAAATCAGTTTTTAAGTTATTTTCCCTGCACACAGATAAATTATGCATAATCGGTGTTGAGGTAGCAAAAGTAAAAAAGCTAATGGTTGTTAATTTCACCTTTCAGCTTACAATGTGCATTTTATAGAGACCAGTGAGCAATCACAAGCAACATCAGCACACTAATCTGCCTTAGTCAAGTTTGAAAGTATGTGTGGTAACTTCACTATAGAACATTTTTTTTTCTCAGTCTTCCTTTATGTGAAAAGGAAAATAACCTTGATACAAAATGTGTGTTAAAGTGTGTAAAGTATGTAGAGGTAAAATATACACCTTTTTTTTTTTTTTTGTAAGAAAGTGTGTGTAAAAGGATGTTTAAAAAATGAAGTCTTAGCACACAGTTTTCATAGAAAATAGCTATGGATTTAGACTTTTCTTTTTAGACTTTTTCACTCCCCCAGATGTCAAAAATAGTATTATCAGACTTCTAATAAGTTAACCATCTTCCGTAATAGGCCAAAGGAAAAAGAAACAAACAAAACCTGAAAGCTTAAATTGAAAAAAACCCCAAATGCTGCTTATTGAAACATAGTCTGTGAGATTACAGCCTAAAGCAGTGAAAAAAAGCAGAGAGAATAATAAAATATTTCTTTCATCTTCTTAGAAACGTGAATGTCACTGTTCGAGAAAATGGCTTTCAGTATCAATGCTGGCAAAGCTACCTACTATTTTGCTATGAAAAGAACACATTAGCCTCATTTCTATTAGTGCCTTATCAAAGGGAGGATCACAGAGCTTGCCTGCCTTTTGTGATTTATCTTAGTTTCAGTAATAACAAAATTAAGCAAAGGGACACAATTAAATTGCAGAACATGAAACAAGAAACTGAAGCAAGATACCAGACAGCTGTCAACTCAAAATGCTTAAAGTTATTTAAAGGAAACGTCACAATTTTTAATTAACACTGACCAGGAAAATGCATGAATTAAGAAACTAGTATTATAAATTTAATTTGTATTAAGAATTAAGAAATTAGTATTATAAATTTAATTTATATTAAAAATTAAGAAATTATTATTATAAATACTAATAAATAAAGTATTTATTTATTTATTTATTTCACAAAAAACAGAGTTCCTAATCCTGAAACACAAATTTGCATCCCACAGGAACTTTATGAATAATACATAACTTGAAAATAAATGTCATGTTAGAATAATAGCAAAAACTACTTTTTTTTTCCTTTTTTTTTTTTTTTTTTTAACAATACCTCTTGTTTTTCTTGGAAGAAAGTTAACACAGTGATGATGACAGGTTTTTTTATCACAACTGTGAAGACACTCACACAAGATAGCTAAGGAAATCTTCATTCCTAGAAAGGTATTTTTGAAGCTTAATCTTCAGCTTCTTAAGCTGAAGAGTTTTAGAAAATGAATTTTCCAGGAAAAGTTCAAAAAAACCCACAACCCTGCTTTCCTTTGGACACCATTCAACTTAACTCGTTCCCTGCCAAGTTATTCTGTACTGGTAGATGGTGACTTCTTTGCAGCCTATTAAAACCAGCAATCACAAAAGTGCTGGAATGGAAGGAGTCTCCATGGAAACAGTAGTTAAAATTGGGTAGTAAGATATGCTAGTATAAAACTGTATCTCTCCATGGCTCCTAGTAAAAATAAACAAACAAACAAACAAATAAATAAATAGCCAAAATGATATAAAATACTATATAACAGCATTTTGTGACTATATAAGTCTCCAGCACAATCCGTACTACATCAAATGTCACACTGAGGTGATAATTTCGGACAAAACACCCCCTGAAGCCTCTGTACTAGCTCCCCTTCTCTTAAGCAAATAATTGTTACTACCACAACATAGTTTGGGGACAGAATGGGAAATAAAAAGGAAAAATAAAATATTCCTCAAAACCAAGCAAATAATATATTGCAATTCATCAATCAAGTCTCCGTTCTGTACCATGTCGTGTGAATACTGAGGTAGGGGTACAACAAATAAGAAAAAAAAACACCAAAAGAATTAAAAGGAAAAAATCACATTCAAACAAATTTTATTAAAACAAAGAAAAAATGGATTAGCACTGCTAAAGCACCACGACACACAGGAAGAAATCCATGCTATGAAAGGGAACTTAATTGAAATATAGACATTCTGCATTACAACTGACACATCTCATTAAAATCAGAAAGCTGAGGGCTTGACAAATTGAAAAAAAACCCCAACCTTAAAGCTTTCATTGCCAATCAAGCTGATCCAGGAAAGTAATCCCATAAATTAATCCTATAGTTCTCTTTATGTATGCAGTTTTATAGTTCATATACTCATTTTCTGACAATTATACAAACAATAGTTTTATCTTCTTAATAGAAAGTCAATGAACTACTCATACTCTGTTGGCTTCTCTGATCATTGCCGTAACAACCAGGTATTAGCAAATAACCCTATTCCTGCAGTCATTTACTGGCAGTCTTGAAAGCTACTTGGAATGACAGATTTCTCCTTGTAATACCAAAGTACTATAATCAGCTAAATTCAACTCACTGACATTTCTAGAACAATCCTACTCAAAATCATAATGCAAGGTAAGAGTGGTTTAGATGCAGTTTCCTCTACCTTTGTTATTTCCAGAATTCCCTCCTTTGGAAGAATAGAGAAACCTAAACCTTCCATATCTTTTTTCCTAGGTTACAAAATGTGACATGCTAAAGTCTCTAAGCCAGCACACACATTTTGAAAGACAGCAGTTACCAGAGAGGAGTAGCTCCTAGTTCTTGACTGTTCAAGAACAAGAAAGCTCAGATGTACTTCTCAGATGAAAACAAAAATCACAACACTTAAAAACCAGACAGATTTCCCTGAATATAAAAGACAGTATTTTCATTCTCAATTTTCAGAATTTCTGACAACATGCTGTATACTAGTTCAGTCAGACTGTGCCACTTATTTTACTTACATACCCCTAAAGTCTTATTTCCTTTGCTGTTTTTTTATTCTATAAAAATGAAAACATAAACTTCCCAAAGTACAGCATTTCATTCACAGCAATGCTTGCTGTTCTGTCAGTGACTCACCAGCCAGCCTGCAGATTTACAAATAAATGCTACAAAGAGATTAAATTTCCAATTTTATAACTTTGACACTCCTACCTTTTCACTCAATTCATAATTATAGGAGTACCTGTGCACACATTAAAATGCACACAGAGAAGAAAAAATACAAATAAATAGGAATTATAATAGCAATGTTATTGTATAGATATTGCTTCCTCATGAGACAGATAAATAAATACATTTTTCTCCTCACCAATGACACATGACATCAACAGAAGGAACACCTAACTAGTGCCCAACAATCTGGTATTTCAGGTCTATGTATGGACATTAGTTAAATCCAGTTTATCTTCTTACCTATCTTTCAAATGGTATCCCCAAATACACATATTCTTCAAGTGAAAGACAATGTGAATACAAAGGTAAAGGAATTTTTGTGGGAACATAAACTGAGTAAGAAAACATCACCAAAACCAAGAGACCTGAATTATACACACCTCATTCTAGGTATATGAGCTACAACTAACTTAGTAAGCATTTCAAACATGTCCAATTCTTTTCAATGGATCTAACATTGACTGAAAACAATTTTCAAAATCTAGGACTCTGAAAGAGCCTTTGCATAGAAAGATATTAAATTGGGACCTATTATTGTCACATTCAAAGTCACCTGGCCAAAACAATATACTTAACTTTTATAAAATTAGTTCTATTCTCTGGAAATCTTCCTTGACAAGCCTCATTTTAAAAGTTTCTGTTCCTTGGTGTCACTTTTCTTCTTCTCGTATTTTGAAATGAGACTAACTAATACTTTCTGTACTTCTTGGTAAAGTTTTAACATCGTGGCTGCATATAGTAAGTTTCCCTAGTGATTAATCTGTAGCAAATATTAATGATCTACATTTTACGAACTTAAAAACCCCTAAAAACTAATTACAATTGTCAAGTCATTGAAAAAAGCATTTTAACCTCTATTTTTAAGATGGTTTAAGCCAGTGAATATGAATTAATATAAAGTTATATAAATGTTCGATATGAACGGTAAAAAGTATTAAATAAGTGGTGACACGAAAACAATGGCTACATATTAAATGCAAGGCAGTATATTTTTAAATTTATAGATTTAATTTACTGGACTAGATTATATACCAACTTATGTTTAAGTACTTACATACTTATACAACATGCAGCTGTATTAGTATTCATCTAAATCTTACTATTTAAATCCACTGACTCTCATTTGTGTATTAAATATTCATGGGAGTGAAAAAAAAAAGTTAAAATATTTATTGATATTTTTGCCCATACTCCTAGTGAACTTCACTTGCAGGATCTGCTAACAAAAATATGATTAATCTAAAGCAGTGGTCTGCACTTTGTGCCACGGGTTTCACTTACTGTCAAGATATACAGTGGCTTAAGAATCATTTACAAATTAATTTACATAAAGATGCTGGAAATCACCAGATACTCTCTGTAGGCCTCAAAAGTAGAACAGAAAAGAATCATTAAATATTTAGAAAATTGTCTCCATCCAAAAGTTATCTCTAAAAACATTCTCTCTTGTTCATTATTCTGATAATATAATCTATTTTCTCTCTTTACTTATTAATAATGTATTACTTCTCATTTCCTATTACAGTTCAAAGATACTCTGCCGCTCAAAAGGCTGAAAGCAGAACAGATTGCAAAGGGCGTACAGCTACTTAAATGCAAAAAGGGGAGGAGGAGTGCATGCAATACTGCACTGAAACAAGTCTGTTTCCTAACTTGAGATGGGACAGGAAAGTGTTCCAAACTACTCACTTTCTCATACTTGCTACTTGTAATAGTGCAGTGCTATGGCCTCTGACCCAGCCACTGCCCCTCATTACACTCATCTTCACCTTCAAAGCTGAACAGGAGCCATCTCTTCCCAATTTGAATTCAACATGACATTAGTACTTCTGTCCTTGCTACCAGTCTGGCAGTGATGCTTACCTAGCATCAGTAGGCAGTAATGTTTATTACACGTCTCTGCCCTACTGTCACCTATATGTTTCTGTAAGAAATGTAACACAAAATGTCTTTGTGTTTCTGTAAGACAATCAGTCAACAGATGATGGTTATCCTTAGGGGCAGCACACACTTGGTTACTGGGCTCACCTGCCTACTGACTATAGCAGCCACATCTTCATAAGGTATATCCATCCACTTAATCTTCAAGAGATGGGGGAAGAGAAGGGCAAGTTGTCTTGATCAGTGTATTGGGTTTACGTTAGCAAGCTTTTGGTATTGGGGAGAGGGTGGGGCAGGAAGGTTGCAGGGGTGGCCTCTGTGAGTAGAAACCAGGGACTGCTCCTGTGTTGGACAAACCCAGCCAGCTCCAAAATGCACCCCATGCTGGCCAAACCTCAGTCCATCAGCGACACTGGTGGTGCTTCTATGTTAACATATGTAAGAAAGGGTAAAAAACGTGCAGCAGCTGTGAGAGAGAGAAGAGAGAAAAAACATGAGAGAAACAGCCTTGCAAACACTAAGGTCATGATGAAGGAGGAGGGGGAGGAGGTGTTCCAGGTGCAGAGCAGAGATTCCCCTGCATGCCCTGGAGAAGACCATGGTGAAGCAGGTTGTCCCCCTGCAGCCCATGAAGGACCACACTGGAAGAGATATTCACACAGCAGCCCATGGAGGAAACTCAGATCTCAATATATTCTGTGAGACTATAATCTCATAAAGCTGCCTTTCTGAAATGAATCCTACAGTAACGAAGATTTCCAGATTAATTGAGATGGCTTGCAGATTCTATACTGGCATTCCCATCTATTGTATCTTGCTGGAAGAAAGCATTACTGTATATTTCTACAAAACTTAACCTAAGATTTAAAAGATTTCAAATACAGATCTAAATTCAAACTTCTAGTCTCACAAGGCAGAGAGATCTGCTTGATGTGACAGTTCCTAAAAGATCAGACACAAGGAGAAAAGAAACTTTCTCCAGTAAAAACGGCAATGTACAAGAAGTGAGTAAAGTGAAACCTGCAACCAGTGAGGAAGTGTATTTTGACAGACCACCACAGAAATCAAAGGTAAAGGAAAGCCTTCTATGCTGGTACTCTTCACATATCATTCACATGTAACACAAAGCAACATTTCATAATGCCTTTGAATTATTCACGTTAAAAATGCTCTGACAAAACTTATGCTTGTTAAACTAGACTGTGCTGAAGATATGTACTTCAGTGGCCTTCTAGGGAAATATAAGCAACTTTATCAGACCTCTGTCTTGTTACCTGCTGGCTTATATCACAGGCTCTTTGTCTGTGGAAGTTTCTTCAGTGCATGGATCTGCTATAATTGCTGTCTCAGTAACTTGTGTGTTTAGTATCACCATGCAAAGGTTCACAGAAAGTCTATATTTATGCCAGTGCTTAAAGTTTTACTCACAAAACATAAGTGTTTTGCATTCCCAGTTCCATATCACTCTCCTTGGATGATTAGTAACTTAGAATTACCAGGAGGCATATCTCATTATGATCTCTAAATTAGAGCTTCAACACTGTAAGTCATTATGTTTTGTTTTGGTTTTTTAAACATAATTTGACTCTTTCAAAAATCTTAAAATATGTTATAAAAGGAAGATAAGGAAAACTTACATTCTCTTCTGAAATATAATCTTTCCCCCCCTTTTTTATTTCTTATGAAACAGAAGTTATAACTTTTGATTATCTGTATTTTCATGCTTATATTAGTAAACAATATAAACTGCCAACATGGTAATTCGCTGTTTAGAACTAATATTACTAATCAGTAGAAATTTCCAGTGAATGCTTATAATTACAAGTACTCTCTGTGACATATGCAGCCCCCACCTACTCATAATTTTTTAGTGGAAAAATACCATTTGAACTACTATAGTTAGAATGAATGTAAATGTATTTTTCCTGCAGTTTCCACCCTTTACTGGTCTTTTGGATTACTGGTCTACTGTATTGCTTACAGCATATTATATATTCACTTTCAGAGCATTTTCAGAGGCCACAAGAAATTTCAGAGCACCAGGCAACATGCTGCCAGCAAGCCACGTGTCAGGAACAACAAGTTTAAACATTTGAAGGCAGTCCACATCTTGCTAAAGTCTCTCAAGAACCACTGCTGGCAACCTATACCAAAAGAATTAACACCTACTTTAAAACCTGAGCAAAACAGAATGGTTTGTTACTTTATATAATCTTGTATACACTGAATACTAAGCCAATAATTTCTCATGTCCCTTGCTTCTCTTCTACATCTTGAGAGCCAAAACCAATAAGAGTGCCATATGGCCCACATACCAAGCTTATAAAAATATTTTGGCAATTCCTTCTGAAGAAAAAGCATTGTGGATGGAATTTGTTTTAGTTCTGAAGTTATTAAGTTCTAAAACAAAGAAATTTGAAACTGAAAACGTGAAACTACCAGCCTTGTTTCCCACACTTTGAATTTTTTTTTTTTATATTGATCAGTCTCTAATACTCTCCAAAACCTGTTTTGGCTCTTTCCTGTTCTTGTAAGGTTCTTGTAAAGTTTAACGGAGAGCCCTGTGAGGAATGCTCACATTCCCGTTTCCCTTTCTTTAAGGAGGTTGTCTCAGACTGCCAAGTAGATGATGGCAGCCTGAAATCTCAGAAGAGGCTGAGCCTCCACTGTGCCCTAACTGTGTTGGTACCAAAGCCTCAGCATATGTCTCTTCACTGCGACTGTGCGTGTGGTGCGGTGGCATTTCCTGATTTCAGCAGTTATCTGGGGCAGTAATTACTTAATTTTTTAAAGAAATTTTCAAGGATATAACAGAAAAATATGAAGCAGATTCAGAAAGGACTCTTTCATTTGGCTACTCATAAACATCACAGTAAATTGTACAATATTTCTTTCAGTGCCATTACTGGTATCACCATTCCTATATTTTAAGTGTTTTGTAATTTTTCTTAATTCTTCAGGGAGTACTGTAACTGCCAACCAGCTCCTGTTGCCCACAGTATGCTATTCTGGTAGAAGTACAGGATTAATTTTCCTAGGATAAGCAAACTTTTTCTTACAGTCTGTTAAATAGAACTATTACTCTAGATCATTAACACAGACAAAACAGGTACAGCCTCACATATAAAACCAAATTATGACTGTGAAAGTTTTTTTTTGTTTTGTTTACTTTCAGTACTAGCAGTATGTTTTTGCCTGAGATCCAGTGCAGAGATTACTGATATAGAACTATTGACATCGGCACATAATTAAACAAGAAGCAATACAGTAGATCTCAAGTAAGATTTTTATTAGTACCTTACACACAGAAGTGTTACAGTCAGAAAAGTACTTTCATAAACTTGTTGCATGACCAGCTGTCTAGTCTCCTTTTCCTTATTGAGGAAATACTGGCAGTCCTTTCAACTTACAGTCTACTAAGAAAAGATACATATGACCGTAAACAGATGACAAAAACATGCTGAGAGCTTATTAATTGTATTCAGTTCTTTGTTGCAATGTCAATGGCTTACGACAGTGCTATAAAAACCTCTAATAATTGAAGGGGGAATTCTAATTGTAACGGCTCAGCAGTGGTAATTTGTGGCACGGAGGGCAAGAAGGCCCAACTACAAGAAACAGTTAAACTGGCTGGAGGCAGGAATGCCAGACACAGAGATACTCCTTGCAAGGGCGTGAAGTTTCCCTTGGCGATGAGATAAGAAACAGCCTCAGCATTGTCTTGTAGCCATCCTAGAATGGGAGCTTTACAGGCCCAAGCTCAGGGGCCACATTTGGGCAGCAGAGCTGGGCTGGGGGATGGACGCAGGGCTGGACTGAGGTGCCCCATGCAACCACTGTAGGGATGGGTGCTGGTGCAAGTGTATATAAGGAATCTGCTTGTGATGCATCTTTACAGACTCCAGGTAGAACAGCGTATTGGGGTACGACTCTGCCCAGTGCATTGGTCATTAAATTTTTCTTTTACATTTAAGCACAAATGTGTGTGTTTAATTTGCCTCAAGGGGTACCATAGAAATTCCCTAACATTATACAAAATACGGTTCATCTAAACAGCATGAACCTACCTTTTAGCTGAATAGAAGACTAATTCAATTTAGGTAAGGATTTGCAGATTTTGAAGACAGAATTTTGTTGATTTTCAAATTCTGAAGGAAACACAAAAAACTGAAGTGGAAACATATTGTTTGTAGAGATTTTCTTCAACTTCAACTTCTTGTGACACTTTCACATACCTCAAAGAATGTATGTGAAGAAAATATTTAAGAATATAGAAAAAAGGAGTAGGGGAGAACTTTCCCTAGCTTTTCTCTGTAGTGTAACTTTGCTGAAGCTGACACCATTCATGAAGTGTTTTGATTAAAGAAACACCTCCTGATGGAAATCCATCCACTGAAATTTATTCACCAGGGTAAGCTGAAAAGTTGTGAAAATGTCAACCCTGTTAGCTATGCATAATGGTTAATCAGCAAACTCAAAACTTATATGAAAACCAGACTGTCTTGGAGACTCCTACATCTCATGATTTTGGCAACTAATTTTAGAATTCCCTATTGGCAATGTTTATTTCTGTAACATCCTCAAAGAATCTTAAGTCAGAATTTATGTGTTCTGCCATTTCATCAGAAATCACTATTTTAAGAAACCAGACAGTGCAACATCAACATTATGATACTGGGTTTTTGCCATTTCGGTTGAGGAATGCTGTTTGAATCAAAGTCTACAGTCTTTGACTCAGCAGGATAATGAAAAAAAGGGTTTAAGTAAGTGACGTGCTTGTTTAGTGACATAACATTTGAGATTTTTAAGAACATGAATACAAGGAAGACAGTGCAGCACTAGAGTAGGTTTTTCAAAAAGGCTGTGGAACTTCTATCTTTGGAGATTTTTCTAGATTCAGCTAGAAAAAGCCATAAATTACCTACTCAAACATTAGTAATAACCTTGTTTCAAGTTGGAGGCATGACAAGGTGACCTCCCGAAGTCCCTTCCAAGCAGCACTTTTATGGTTCTGTGGAAAAAACATCAGGGTTTTACTGAGAAGTATTTATTGGTTGCAAGCCTTAATAGAAGATAATGCATTGGGAAAGCATAGAGATGACATAAAAAATATGCTAATATTGAAATACACTGCAAATAGAACATATTAGGCTGATTTATTTTAAAACTCAGTAATTGCAGGCCATTTGTCATGTAAGCAAGCAAGTGAAGAATAAGCCTAATGCATTTCAAATGCAGCAGAATTTCTAAAGCTCATCATAGTATATTCATAAAGATTGCTTCCAGTTAAACATAGTAGAGGCTCAAGGATTATTACACTATAGTCTCATATATGAATAATTAGTTGCATTCACTCATGTCCTCCAACAAATTCAAATACTTTTCTGTATGTAAAAATAGTAAGTGTGCTCTTTACATACAGATACACTCTGCAAATATATGTTCATATTAAAAAATGAATTAATGTTCAACAAGATACTGTTGAAAGTCCTCTAAAATGAAATCATTTCAATGATTTTGTCAGTCAAACTCAAAAAGTACAAATCTGGCATCCTGGAATTCAATGCCAAAGTTTTCCATCAATAATTCAACAGGGCCAGGATGACCTTCAATAATAATCCCTTATTATACTATTATTATATTAGTAGTCGTCACCCTCCCAGAAGAGGACCAGCTATGGTTTCCACTCGGCTGAAAGCCGTCGCCAGAAGGAATGTGGCGACCCAGACGGAGCTCACACACAGGCATACAGCTGTCCAGGTCTCTGGCTGCAGGGAGTGCCTGAGCCTGTCAGCTGTGCCGGAGGGCAGCAGAGACAACACCTGTGTGCGGTGTGACCAGGTGGATGATCTGCTCGTCCTGGTGGCAGAGCTGAAGGAGGAGGTGGAAAGGTTGAGGAGTATCCGGGAGTGTGAGAGGGAGATAGATTGGTGGAGCTGCACCCTACCATCCCTGAGGCAGAGGCAGCAGATGGAGGCTCCGCGAGAAGCAGAGGATCCCCTGCCTTCTTGCCACCAGGTAGAAAGAGGGGACCTAAGTGACGGGGGGGGAATGGAAACGGGTCCCTGCTCGGCGTGCCTGGCGAACCCCCGCCCGGCCTCCCTCACCTTTGCGGTTGCCTTTACACAACAGATATGGGGCCCTGGAACTTGAGGGCCAGGCAAACAAGGATGTAGACGAAGGTCCATCCAGGGGGCTTCCGAGGGTGAGGCAGTCAGCCCCACGCATTATGACTGCCTCTGCTAAGAAAAAAAGGAGGGTAATTGTCATAGGCGATTCCCTTTTGAGGGGAACAGAGGGCCCGATATGCCGACCGGACCCGTCCCACAGGGAAGTCTGCTGCCTCCCTGGGGCCCGGGTCAGAGACATCACTAGGAAGCTCCCTGGTGTGGTATGGTCTTCCGACTACTACCCGCTGTTGGTTATACAGGCTGGCAGTGATGAGGTTCCAGAGAGAAGTCCAGAAGAAATTTTAAGTCTTTGTTTAATTTCATGCAAAGTCAGACACGCATTCAGCCAAATGATCACCTCTTGTAAGTAAACTCTACATTTGTTACTTTCACTCCTGCTTTATCATGTTATTAGACGTTAACACTTGAAACAAAAAGTTCCATTAACATACTACAATGTTATTACAACAGAAAAACTGTTTTGAGTCTTACTGTGACTTTGAATATAATATTTAATGTTTCAATTCTAAGTTACTCATCCTGGAAAATATATAGCTGTACAATATGTTTTCCAGGATGACAAGCATTACCAGTTTTGTTGACAAACAGAATGCCACATATTAAGGTAAGGACAAAAATCAATTTTGAGTGTCCCTGCCAGCTCATGTGTGTGTGTCATGCTAGTCTTTAACTATATGCTGTTTCTGCTGAAGGACGTCTGCTTTACTTTAGGAAACTTTGAATAGCTGCCTTAAGTTGGCAGATTTTAAAAAGCACACCATTGCTTCAGACTTTCAAATTCTTTGGTACTTCACAAATCTGAATTCTTTGGCCATTCATAGAATCATAGAATCATTGAGGTTGGAAAAGACCTCTAAGATCATCGAGACCAACCGTCGACCCAACACCACCATGTCCACTAAACCATGTCCCTAAGCGCCTCATCTACATGTCTTTTAAATACTTCCAGGGATGGTGACTCAACCACTTCCCTGGGCAGCCTGTGCCAATGTTTCACCACTCTTTCAGGAAAGACATTTTTCCTTATATCCAATCCAAACATCCCCTGGCGCAACTTGAGGCCATTTCCTCTCGTCCTATTGCTAGTTACTTGGGAGAAGAGACCGACACCCACCTCGCTACAACCTCCTTGCAGGGAGTTGTAGAGAGCGATGAGGTCTCCCCTCAGCCTCCTTTTCTGCAGGCTAAACAACCCCAGTTCCCTCAGCCGATCCTCAGAAGACTTGTTCTCCAGACCCCTCACCAGTTTTGTTGCCCTTCTCTGGACACCCTCCAGCACCTCGACGTCCTTCTTGGAGTGAGGGGCCCAAAACTGAACACAGTATTCGAGGTGCGGCCTCACCAGGGCCGAGTACAGGGGCACGATCACTTCCCTGCTCCTGCTGGCCACACTATTTCTGATACAGGCCAGGATGCCATTGGCCTTCTTGGCCGCCTGGGCACACTGCCAGCTCATGTTCAGCCGGCTGTCGACCAACACCCCCAGGTCCTTTTCCGCCAGGCAGCTTTCCAGCCACTCTTCCCCAAGCCTGTAGCGCTGCATGGGGTTGTCGTGGCCGAAATGCAGGACCTGGCACTTGGCCTTGCTGAATCTCATACCGTTGGCCTTGGCCCATCGATCCAGCCTGTCCAGGTCCCTCTGCAGAGCCTTCCTACCCTCGAGCAGATCAACGCTCCCACCCAACTTGGTGTCATCTGCATATATTATACATATTATTATACATATTCATAGAATTATCCAAAATTCATTCACTGATACATTTTAAATAAACTTGGGATAGCAATCTTACCTTTAGATAACAATAGTAAATAGTCATACAGACAATAGCTCTGTGGATACTGATGACTATAGCAGCTTCAGGTCTGCACTAGTTTCTGGGGCTGTTATCTCTCCAGTACAATAGGAGGTTCAGCTGCTTATCAATAATATTCACTCCCTTGCCCTCATACTACAATTTGTTTCACATTCATCTACTTCTAAGGCAGTAATGTTCTGAAATACAGGGTAACAATACCTTCTTTAAGATTACCAAACTGTACCTAAACAGCAGTCCTAGAAGTTCTCTGCTAAGAACTCTGCTAAGCAGAATGAACTTGACATCCACAATTATTCTGAAAAGACATTTTGTTTTCCTTTAAATCTTAAGATATAATATCTGCTTCAGTAAAGAAGAATAATCTGCTGTCTTCAGCTCCTGGGTCAAAATGTCTCTGAGGGTAATTGCACAAGGCTTGCAAAAATCTTCAGAATGCTGCCATTTTATTAAAAAGAAGGGTCCTTCTTTTTTTTCTTTTCATTGTTTTATGAGCTGCATTAGTCCAAATTCAGTGTTAGCAAGCTAAAGTAGTATGTTCTTTGTCAGATTAAATGAATAGTACTTTTATTTTAATAGATACTTTATTTTTTATTTCAATTAATTTAGATTTAATTTAAATGAAAAAAACCAGCTACTCTTTGTACCATATGAGTGAAAGAAGACAGCATTTAAGTTTATACAGGGGCCTTTCACACTTAGAGCAGTACAGTGCTACTATTAAGAAAAAAAAAATCATATTTAAATTTTTCTGAAATTCATAAGCTAGCAGGAGTTGCTATAGAAATTATTTTCAGCTGAAAAAAAGAAAGTCAGAAAATTCCATAGGGTATATTCAGACTTATACCATAATATCTCTATAGTTCTCACTTTAGAGCAAACCTTTACTGAAGCAGGTCCCTTTACTTTGTTTGTGTATGGTTTTCTGCCCGAAGGTGATGGGGGAATAACATAAATTTCATGAGATAATGTGAAATGTATTAAAATCAAACAATGCAGCACATTTTGTTTGGTTCAGATACATTACTGAATGTCATTAGTAATTCTTGGGTAATCTTCTCTTCCTATACGTGCCCAAAGCCAAACCAAAGGATTAAATTCTTAATTTTTGAAACTGAAGCTTTGAGAAGAACATCCTATGCTTTATGTTAAATTTTAATAGTCATAACACTGTTCTAGTCTGAACTTACCTACTGTGTTGCTATGAAAGAGGGTCTCTTGTGACCCAGGAGTGAGGCAAGATTGAAGAAAAGTGCATGATTTGGGAAAACCTTTGTTTGTATGATTGTTTCACTACAGCTGGGACATGTGAACAAAGATTCTTCTGGAATTTCATTTTCTGCAGCTAGTAGTAGTTTTATTTATGCACTCTCAAATAATTACTGAATTTATGAAAACAGTAGGATTATTTTTGTTCAAAAATGTTTCAAATGAAGCAATTATCAAAATTCTTTTTGTAAATTTGGAAGAGCAGCTTGTGATAAAACAGATCTTTGAGCTCCCCAGAGTTGGGACTGTATTGATAAAGTGCTATAACACATGAATGAATCCGTTAATCAAATTGGACTCAACACAGTTTTAACCCATCTTTTGACTTTTTCCTCACAAATCAATTACATGGACAAGTGTCTGTCATGTAGAAAAACATTTATAAACTCAGTCAGATAACTAAATTCCATCTTTTAAGCTTACATTACATTATGGGTGCAGCATCAGAGGATATATCTAAGGATGGGGATTTCAAAACATTGAGCACATTTAAATTGAATAAAAGATTTAGTTCCTAAATAAAGCCCCTGTAAGGGAAAAATTATCTAGACATACACACAAACATGAAATACCTTAAGAGATAGCTGTCGTTAAACATTTGTGAGAACAGAGGAATCCTTATAGCTGAAATAACTACACTAAACTTGCCAAACTGTTGAGTGGGATCTAATATAAATTACATCCAACCCAAAAATCCCAAGTCTGTAAGTGTTTGTGCATATAACAACATAACATCTCCCTTTGAAAGTATCACAAAGCACTCACCAATTAATATGTGTTTGAGAAACCATGGAAAAAATTCTGAGTAGTTGCAATAAAATTAGAATGTAATCACAAGTAAATCTATACACTGACAATTTTCATTAAAAAAGGAAAAGAAAAGCCAGTGTTTAAACTTTATGTGTTTTTCCACACTATCTTAATCTGCTTAAAATACTTCACAACTGTAGAATAAAGCACAAACCATTAAGGAAAATGGTAGTTTAGCTGGTCTCATGCAAATGCAACCATGCAAAAATGCTAGAAATCAGAATAATGCCAGTTCCCAGCTGGCGGGCTTAAATAGAGTTGCTACCCAGGAAGAATAAGAAGTATAAGTGTGAAACCCAGGAGGAGATTTCTAAAAGGTATTGGCCTAAGATGCATCATCACTAGAAAAGTAAAAATTTTGGTCTTCATTGAGCTAAATTACTCAGTTGATTTTGTTTGTGTTTGAAAAAAAGTTCAGTCAAGAAATTGCAAGTGAGGTGGCTGTGGTAGATGTCCTGAAATAACAGAAATAGCCAGAGATGACTAGGGGTTGTTCCTTTTTTTGGGCTGTGAAATTGCTTGAAATCTAGTCCATGAGTCATCAGGGAGAAGTTAAGCTTATTGGTCTTTCACCTTGGCTGAAATTTGCAAGTATAAATTAAAAAGATAGATTAGGAGTATTATACTGCTTGCAGGGTTACAAGCTGCTGCACGTTAAAACATGAGATAACAGTACAAGCATGTCTCATTCCCAGCCTCTTTCCTCCTTCAGTTGTGTCATGCCTATTTCTGAGATAAAAAGTATCTCAGACTATTGGTTTATTAAGGTCATCTTCTACGCATAGCAATTGCAGTGACACCTTTAACCTGAACACCTATCTGAGCATCTGATCCTGAATGTGAAAGCTGTACCAAGTAAGGGCTTGGAAAAGAGGTGGAAGGAAGACATTCAGGATTTTGCATCTGAGGTCCTAATGCATGTTAAATGATGCATCTGGTCTCTTTCACCACAATAATCAGCAAAAATGTCAGTAAGTTCATGTATCCTTTACTCTTTTATAAGTCTGTAGATAAGAGAAACCAAATGAGATTTCTCAAACTAATAAGCTTTTTATCAATGTGCATCACACAATAGTAGTAACCACTGCACATAGATTTGTGTCCTCTACTTTTTAAACCAAACCAGTGAACTGCTATTCTGCATAATTTTGAAAGTCAATGAAACATAGGCTGCTAAGTCACACTGATGCTTCTAGTCTTTTAGCTATTAAATGCTTGTTTGCATGTATATAGCAATTATTTATACCTATAACTATATACTAATGTATTTATTTTGTCTGTTGGGGTGCATAGAGAAAAAAAATTCAATGTTTTGTTCATCCAGCAGAACGTTAACAATAACAGCATGCAAAATGGATCTGTGAACTCTCCAAACAATTCATTTCAACAGCTATTATTTTCTGCTGTAGTGCCACAGCATGAAATCAGAATTCAGTTTGTTTTCTCATCTGTCACTTTCCTACAAGTTGAAGAATCCTTGTAAAGATTCTTTTTTACATAAGAACAGACAGAAATTCAGGAAAAACATATTTAACTGAAAATTCATGATATAATTTATGTTACCTATATTATTCTTGTCCTACAAATTCTTTACGAAAACTCACTTCTACTAATATACTTGCAACACTAATAGTAGTGAAAAAGTAAGAGATGCAAATTTAAATTTTAAAATTAATTAACCCCCCCCCAGCATCTAGATTATTATTTTTTTCATATATATATACATATATATATATATATATATATGTAATTAACACTATCCTGAGGGGAATTTTGGTTGTTCAGTTGTTTGTTTTCCCCTTACAGTTGCAGTTAGAAAAGCGTATATTCCTGATGAGATACTCCTGCCAACCTCATAGAAGCTAGCTTGTTAGGGCGTGGTAGAACAGCTGTTTATCATATATATATATATTCTCTATTACTCTTAAATTAATCTTTCTCCCCTATCCTTTCATTTTTTATACTCATATCACATTTGATTTCAGCTTATACTTCCAGGCTGGGGACTACACCTTGCCTCATCTCACATTGTTCCCAAGCTTACCTACTCTTTTACTGAAAAAGACTTTGAAAATTTACCAAGAACAGAAAGCGAAACACTTGACATGGATAATAATCTTCATAGCTAAACCCCAAATTACTCCACAAGCAGAGAAGCAAAGTCTGTCCATATACAGAATTGTATCTCCCAGATTTTCCCAACACATGAATTGCTTCTTCCTTTTCTCAGAACAACTCTTTACCAGCCTTTTCACAGCTCCTCATGCCCTGACTGTCTCCTTTTCGGATGAGTAAGGGGCAGTGTGTCCTGTGACTGGTTTGTATTAATGAGTTTGTTGGCCAACTAGTGCACATGGATGCTGCCTCTTTCAGTTGATGACAACAGATTCGATCTTCAGGGGAGTATTACTTTGAGTTTCTTTTGAACCCACCTGCTGATTTCCATAAGATAGGAAAAATTTAATAACTTACCTTCAGTAAGAATTGTTTACTTATCAAGAAGATGAAAGAGTATAATTGCATAACCCCTGCTTCTTTAGGAGGATGGGCTAAGAAGAATCCTCCTCTGAGGAATTTTTTGTTTTGTCAGTCAAGAGTAAATTAGTAACAACAGCTTTAATTTTTTTTTCTTTTCATTTTAAACCACTTTATCATAAAAGTGAGTTGCAGAAAGAAGGAATTGAAGAGGGAATTGAAGTGGAGGCCCTCAAGGTACCCAACCAAGTATTAAACTAAATGTCTTTCTCAACTGTGCAAATGAGCCTGCCAAAACTTTGTATTGCAATTGCTAGATTCATTACAGTAAATTATTAGCATTGAAGATAATTTTGGCTGGCAGCAGTGACAATGAGCTATAGCAATGTTTTAAATACTTATGCCATCCGACAAAAGCATTGTTTTTGCAGGAATAACCTATTAAAGAACCTGTTTAAAGCTGAGTCAAGTATCCTGCGTGCTTTAGTCACAGCAGTGGTGCCATTTGGCTTAACGCAATGCATTTTACCTTTTTATTCTGTAACTCCTTTAACTCTCACTTTAGACTAACTAAAAGTAAAGAAGTAAATAGTTGGTCATTGATATATTCTTCAATGTATCAGTATGACTATTAAAAACTATACGGCTTAGTATCCACATTAAAACTGAAGTAATCATGAAAACAGCCAGACATGTTTAGTAGTTATAAATGCAATATGATGGTACATAAGAGATTTCACAAGTTAGCCTAGCTTTCATGCTGGACCACCTGATTTAATAAGTACTTATAGACTTTCCATTTTTAAAATCTGCCTATCTGAAATTTAAAACTAACATTAAAAAGATGTTTCCAGCCATGAAAAATGTGAAGCAACAATATCCAAGTGTTTAAAAATACATTCTTCAACACTACAAATAGTGTTCAGTGTTTTCTAAATGCTGAAAATCTACTTTAGATTATATTTTCTAATAATCCTGTGTTTTCCTACACTTTTTACTTCAATTCCTACCAAATAAGCACATGACCACTCAGCAAGAGACTCATTTTTTTCCCATTATTGTATGTTTGAATCATAAACAACTTTAGAAGTACATGACAAACCAAAGTTAATGTATTTTAAGTCTTTACTTTGCAATGAGTAAAACCCAAATGTAAATATTTACAGAATCTTTCACTAGCTATAGATACAATTATGCTAAGGTATAGGACAAGTACTGAAGTCACGAAAAATAGGTATTGTTTGACAGATTCCATAAAGCTTCATTAAACTGAGGTGCTTTCCTGTGAAATCGGAAATAAGCTCCATATTCCAAGTAAAGGGATCAAAATTTGATCATGACAACAAAACTTGTCAAATGCAGCTCATCCCAACCAGAGATCTAAGGTATCATAAAGGACCCTTTATTCCATGACGTACATTCTTTAAATTATGTAAAGCGACTCATGTTGCAAAATACTGCATATAATAATCTTTATTATTAAAAAAACCAACTTTGACTTTAAAATTATTTCGGTTTTGTATTTTAAAATATTTTCTCTTCCACCACTAAACCAGCAAGATGTATATATTTAGTATGCCAGAATTTTTTAAAGTAATTTTTTTAACTAACTTTGGGACTCAACAATATACAGATCAGCGCATCCTCATCTGTTCCAGATTTTAGATTAATAGTTCTGTTTATCCATGTTAACAGTGCTTCCAAACACAATAAGAACTCCCATTGCCTATCCAGATAATTACACCTTTAATCATTCTGCTGCCAAAATAATTTGAGTGCACTTTAATAATTATTTGTTAGACTGAAGGCACAAGTGAGGAAATACAAATTTCTATAAGCAAAATACGGATTTTTGATTTTCATTCTTTCTCCCTTGTTAGCCTACCTGTAATCACAAAACAAAACCAGCCAGCTGATTAACTGTTGTATTTACTCTCTTTTGCAAAGTATTTAGTGGTAATTTTGGCATTAGGTGACTGGTAGAATCTAGTTCTTGTGCCTCAAATTATATAAATGAAGTCAGAGGCAATCAGGAGTCTTATTCCCACTTTTCACTTTTCCACCAACAGCAATACTCAGCTCTTCTCAAACCACAACCTGACAGACCTTTAAGTTATCCTACTCCTGCAGGCACTGTCCTGACTGCCTGAACCAGCACCATTTTAGATCCTAAGGTTTCTGCCTAATTGGATTTTCATTCGCAGGCTGTTTTCTTTCCTTGCAGCCAGTCAGAGGGACACCAGCACCACCACACAGTCATATGAAAAGGACCATAGCTGCTGGGGCAGGAGGCACAGGAGGAGTGTGAGGAGACACAGGAGGAGGCCTGTGGAGGGGGGACATTGTTGAGGCCAGGGTTGGAGACGCACTCTTGGAAGGAGGTGCTCCATGCAGGAGTGAAAAGGTACCTCTTGAAGGGCTGAAGCCCAGGGGAGAACCAGCCCCAGGCAGGGACACCCCCAGAAATGGACTGTGGCCTATGGAGGACCCATGCTGGAGCAGGGACACCCCACGGGCCACACTCAGGGTGGAACAGAAAAAACAAATGAGAAGGAAGGAGTGGTGGAAGACAAGAGCAAGAAGCAAGGAGTAGCAGGAAGGAGCCACTATGTGCTGACCCCAACCTCCTCCATTCCCTCACTGCAGGGCCTGAGAGTAGCATGCGGAGAAAGCAAGGGGAGTGGAGACAAGGAAGGAGTGGAGACATTGCACTGAAGTTAAGTCTAGGGAAGGTGCAGAAAATACGTTTTCCTAGGAGGTTTTTGGGGTTGTTGTTTTTTTTAAACTGCCTTTTCTGTTTTTCAAAACTGAATCAGTAATTAAAAGTTCAAGTTAATTGGGAATAAATTAAATTCAATTATAATTCTCCAACTCAAGAATATTTTGTTCACAACAACCATTTAAGAAACCTTAGGACATCTTCCAACCTCAGTGAAAAACCAGAAGCTCCCTTAATTAATAAAAGTGGAGACTGAAGACCATATTTAGCTGTTTAGCCTGCATTAATGTGCTTATATCTCAGAAATTATTTCAAGTTTCCTGGCTGTCCATGTTTGACTGCACAGAACTCCTGCGTGCACACTCCATGTCCTTCGTCTGTCTCCTTACGGCAACCTTTTCTTCCTTCCTCCACCTTAAAGTAGCATGTTCCCCAGGACGAAAAACAACCAAGATTTAATTTTTATATTTGCACACACTAGCTTGTATAAAACTTTCTAGATCCCCAGTTCAGCCCAGAAAACTCCCTTCATATGAAAGGTGACAGGATGCCTTCATCGGACCTGAAAATTTAGTAAGTCCATGTTATAAAGGACTTGCTAACCACAAAGAGCTTTATAAAGACTTAGAGTTACAGTCATCCTTATTGGATTCCCACTGATACTAGTGACTACCAGCCACTCATATTAGTTAATCATGATTGCTATGTATACACTTCATAAACTAAAATATTAGAGTTAACAGAAATACAATATTTTATAATCAGGGTTGAGAGAGTTAGAAAACTCTGAGTGTGGTGATCAATGGTTTTTACTCAGGCTGGCAGACTGTCAAATGTGGGGTCCCCCAGGGACACTAGGCCCCATGCTGTTCAACATCTTCATAAATGATCGACACGATGGGATTGAAAACACCCTCACCAAGTTTGCTGCTGACACCAAAGTGGAGAAGGGAGAGCCATCTTACAGAGAGACCTGGACAGGCTGGAAGAGTGGCCTAGCAAGAACCGTATGAAGTTTAACAAAGACAAGTGCAAGGTCCTGCACCTGGGACGACATAACCAAAGAGCCCAGGACAGGCTGGGATCTGTGTGGCTGGGGAGCAGCCTTGCTGAAAGGGACCTAGGGATGCTGGTGGACAACAAGCTGAATGTGAGTCAGCTGTGTGCTGCTGTAGCAACAAAGGTAAATGGGATACCGGGCTGCATCCACAGAAGCATTACCAACAGTGGTAAAGATGTGATCATCCCACTCTACTCAGTGCTTGTCAGGCTGCACCTGGAGTACTGTGTCCAGTTCTGGTCCCCACAGTTCAAAAAAGATGCAAACAGACTGGAAAGGGTCCAAAAGAAGGCCACAAAGATGATCAAAGGGCTGCAGAACCTGCCCTACGAGGAAAGACTGAAGCAGTTATGTCTATTCTCTCTTGAGATGGCTCAGGGGGACCTCATCACACTATTTCAGTACTTAAAGGGCAGCTACAAAGAGGATGGAGGTGCTTTCTCTTCTAAGGAGCCACATGGAGAGGACAAGGGACAATAAGTACAAGTTGCAGTGGGAGAGGTTTCATCTTGATGTTAGAAAAACTTTTTTTTACAGTGAGAACAATAACTCACTGGAACAACCTCCCCAGGGATGTGGTAGAGTCCTCATCACTGGAGGTTTTCAAGATACAATTGGACAGGATGCTAGATAATTTCATCTAGGCTCCCTTTTCCACAAAAGGTTGGACCAGAAGTTCTTTTGAGGTCCCTTGCAACCTGTGCTGCTCTATGATTCTATGAAAACTCCTAAAATGTCTTCACGAACTGATGAGCTGTACCAGCAAAACAGATGCTCCTGTGCTTTCCTGTAAAAGATCTGTAGTCAGTCTTCCTGAAAGACAAATCTGAGCAACTCGCAAACTAACTCTGATACAGCATGGCAAAGGGTAGTGCAAAGCACCTGGAGACCCACATTCTTCTTGATCAGGGAACCTTTTACATGTCACAGTAAAGCTGATTTAAGAGAAGACAACCTCCATTTTACTATTTTAGATTTTACTATTTATGACCCAATCTTTTCAGTGACATGTAATCAGCTAGCCTGTGGATGCCTTTTCCTCCTTGTTAGCTGCTATCCCTTTCGCCAGTACACTGCAAATCTATGAACAACAGCACAGCAAACAGCACTTCAATTCTGTATCTCTTAAGGATTCATATGACAATATAAAGACCTAGAATATGCAGATCTGCAAAGTTTTTGGCTGTCTTACTCTACCAGAATGGACACAGAGTAACTAAAGGACCAATATAGCCTCTAGTCTTTAATGTTTTCTATTCATAAACACTGAAAATTTATTTAAGAATATTTCCATTAATGCTGAAAATAAAACCATGAACACTTAACTGAAGTAATCAAGTTTTAGAAATGAAAGCATTAAACACAGAAAACCTGTTGTTAAAATGTCTTTTTAAGATAATCAATGTCGACTTAGGAACTCCTAGAGTTTCAGTGCTTACTTTTCATCACAAGTATTATATAGTCTTTCCTTGAGCTTGATCAGCTTGGTTTGGGTATTTTTGTTCGTTACATTCAGATGGCATTGTCAGTCATTTCCAGACCATATGATTTATTTCCATTTGTGATATTTGGCTAGGCACAAAGCCTGGTCCTTGCTGTTATTTGAAGCAAAACATGCAATTCAGCATGATGAGATCATAGCAAATATGAAATCAAGAGCATTTCTGTAATGTATTTGAAAGCAATAATTATAAACTGCTAAGCTTTCTAAATAGGCACTACAGAGAAAGTTTTTTGCTAAATAACAATACCAAGGATTCAATAAAAATGAGGTGCCAGAAGGATAGGAACAAAAATGTGAATTTATTTGAGAAAGGAAAGACTGTAAAATAATAAAAAAAAGAAGAAGAAAAAGAAAAAGGGAGAGAGAAACAACTAGCACGGCACTAAATGAAGTAATGGCAAGCAGAGCCAGAAGCACCTTGTAAATAATAGATCTTTGACATATTGATAGCTATTTAAAAATCCATCTACAATAAAGTGACATTAAATAAATGAAAGCTGTACTGAGCAGGATAACCAAGGCTAACATTCACAATTGAATCAAATGTGGGGTTTAGATGCATTTTCGGGTTACCCAGCAGTCTTAATAAATAAAGTGTAACATAATAGAGTGAAGGGATTATGAATAAACACTATTGCTATCAGACAAATAACAGCCAAAACAAAACCTTAAGTTGTAGGAAACTGAAAAGGACTGGAGCAGAAACAAATCAAAGATACTACAGAATTTCTTATGGCCACCTGAAACAAGTGTGAACAGAAACAGCTCCCTGACATTTTTTTTCAGAGAGCTTCACTTTAGGCAGCATCCCATGCTCAGGAAAAGGCAGAAAAACAACTACTTAATAATTTTTTAACAAAGCCAAGTATTCTAATGGAAAAAGAATAGTTTAAAAATAGCCTACAATTTTCTCATGGCTAGAGGCAAAGACTTTTGTTGGATAGGGGAAACACAGATCCAGGTCTTTGTATGGAAAGCAGAAGCAGATGTGGAGTTTCATCCAATCTACCTGAAGCCAAATTTTCAAGGAACCTTACAATGGACATCATTGTTACCATCAAGGAAATTACTGACCATCCTATTTGATAGATTTCATTCCCCTTGGGAGTGTTACCCTATTGCAAACAATCTCAATAAATTATTTGTTTTCTTTTTTTTAAAAAAAGCTACATTTCCCCAGATAAAAGTAAGCATCTGTGCACACAGGGACAAATGAGATGAATAAGGAAGACTTGTTTTACATATTCCAGTTTGGATGAACAGGGGTTGGGGTGGGGCAAAATCAGTTGGCAGGCATCAGACAATTGTAGAAAAGTGAAGCAGATGACTACTACTTTATGTGGAAGGTTGAGCAATGTGAGAGATGTACAGTCTTAATGACAGAGAAATTAATGTCAGGATGACAGGACAGAAGAAGGGAGCAGTCTTTAGTCTCATTGCTACAAAAGGAACTCATTACAAAAATATACTGAATCCTATGAACTTATGGTGGATACTGCTTTGTACAAGAGAGGTTATTGCATGCTTCCTTAACATAAATGCAAGAAAAATGTATCATTTTTAAAACAGTGGTTTCAACCCTAACTTCAAATTACCTATACAAATTTTCCAGTGGAGGTATGTATTCCTACACATTTTGTCTTCTAGCAGCTGTCTTTCCTAAATAATTTTCTTAGGCTGTCTATAAATATAATAATAGTCTGTAACCTGATGTCTGCAGACCCCTAGAAGTCTGCAGGGTACTTTCAGTTGTAAGTTTTCCTTGGCAAAGGCTGTGTAAAAACCAGCTGGATACTTCTTTTGCATACTAATTTTTGCTGGTATGGGTGGTGGATGTTAGTCAAACAAAACATCATCTTTTTGGCCCCAGGTATTTTTTGCCTTGATTTCCATCCCTTCTGATTTTTTTATTGCAAGTTCTTACAGATGTGAAATGTTACATGAATTATTTCTAAGCTATAATTCTATACCTTTTGCCAATACCATCAAAAAGAGATACTCCCCAGGGTAGGTGTTCCTCTGAAATATTTTTTACATCTGTTTGAATTACTCATAGCTTTGATGATAGAATTGGAATTTTTTGGTGTTGATTACAGTATAGTACAAAATTTGAGAAGTTTATAGCCATGTAAGTTAGCTTAACCATAGTTAGCTTTGTGCCAGAATAATTACACTGGAAAAAAAAAATACAGTTGATACACTGAGTTAGAGAAAAAGCAAACTAACATGTTAAGGTATTAGGGTTTACTGTAAAAAAAAAGCATGCAGATTCCAAACCTCAAGTTAGAAAATACTGGAGACGAAGGTGCATGCTTCTGTAGGCATGTAGCCTGGTAGACTGCTTGGATAGGGATTGTTATAATGCTTAATAAATTTTGGTACTGTGACATTCCTGAACTCTCATTTGGTGTTGCCCATCCTTGCATGGTAAAGTGCTGGGAGTAACAAGGATATCACTACTATTTTACATGGTCAAATATGGTTTCACCTCAGTTCACTGGGGTCAATTGCCATGTGGTGAAAAATTTGAGTCCCTGTCATACTGGAATGTATTCAGGCCTGTGACCTGTCTTGTTACTGACCTCTTAACATACTAAGTCTCACAGTGTTTAGAATGCTGAAATATAATCTGGAAACTATATAGGGGCAAAAACAACTTTTGTTAGTATGCTGTTTAGTAGAGAAATCATGGCTATGGCTGGGACTCCAAGCATTACCACATACAATTAAAAGAATCCATGTATAATACATGCAAAAAGTGCTAGTCTGAGGAATAAATTGAATTAGGGATTTATTAAGTTTGATGGATTGTGCCATTCTGCAGGTGATGCCTTCAAAAGAGATAGTGTTTCTAGCTATATGATTCCTCATGTAAAGTGGTCGGTTTGGTATGCAGAAAACATGAGAAAACACTAGAAAAGGTACAAGCACTGAAACCCAGAGATAATATGTTCTTTCAACATAATCTCACTGATCAGATCACAAAAATAGCTATGTAATATATTTCTTTCATTACTAAGTATGCTAGCAAATATTCAGTCAAAGACACAATGGGAAATGTGGCTGCTGTAGAGTAGCCAGGTTGAACAAAAAGAACAATTCTTCCTCCTTTAACGTTTCAAAGTCACCCTTTGATTACCAGAAAACCTAGATGACTTTCCATTCCTGTGTAGTTTATGAAATCTTTACGTCCTCAGATCTTTGGTAAAGCTATAATGAAGTTTCAATGTTAAGAGTTCATGTCACAGTTGAAGAAACATTAAAAATACATGAACTATAAAGAGAACTTTTAAATCAAAGTAAGCATTGTTAGAACAGTTGAGGTATCATATTGCTGATGTTTATAGTCAACAACATGAAGTAGAAAATTCTAAACAAGAAAAATAAAACAAAATAACTAAAAAGGAAATTAGCTGGTGGCTATACTTAGGTATTTTGTACAAGTATTGCTGGGTAAATGACAACTACATGACCAATCCAATAAGTCTACTCAGTTGTACTGAACAAACTTTTCATTTGTTACAGAAGAGGAAGTCTACCCTCTCAAGACTGATCCTGCTTCTTGTGATTTGGTGTTGGATATGCACATCTGTATTCCTATGTTTTTCATATTTTCCCATTTTCCTTAGCCATTGAATAATAACAGCACATATATATTAATGAAAGCTACTAAGCAATATAGTAATAAAATATATGCTTTTTGTTCAGATTGTATGTTGCCGTTGTTATAGGCTCTGTAACTTAATTACTCCAATGTTTTGTGACTGTCCCTCAGGCATTAGCCTCCTGGTTTTTGCTGTTTTCCCCGTACATAATCCAGATGGCATGTTGTCCTGGTTTCGGCAGGGATAGAGTTAATTTTCTTCCTAGTAGCTGGTACAGTGCTGTGTTTTGGATTTAGAATGAGAACAATGTTGATAACACATGGATGTTGTAGTTGTTGTTAAGCAGCGCTTACACTAGTCAACGACTTTTCAGCTTCCCATGCTCGACCGACTGAGAAGGCTGGGGGTGCACAAGAAGCTGGGAGGGGGCACAGCCAGGACAGCTGACCCAAACTGGCCAAAGGGACATTCCATACCATGGGACATCATGCTCAGTACATAAACTGGGGAAAGCTGGCTGGGGGGCCCGCTGCTCAGGGACTGGCTGGGCATCCATCAGTGGGTGGTGAGAAATTGCATTGTGCATCACTTGCTTTGTATTGTACTATTATTATTATTACATTATTATTATTATTGTTATTATTATTATTTTATTTCAATTATTAAACTGTTTTTATCTCAACCCATGAGTTTTTCTCACTTCTACTCTCCCAATTCTCTCCCCCATTCCACCGGGGGCAGGGGAAGTGAGCGAGTGGCTGTGTGGTGCTCAGTTGCCGTCTGACTGAGGTTAAACCACGATACATGTGTAGGTAGAATGCCTCAGCAATAAAGATTTAAAAGGGAAATTGCAGTATTTATGCTAAGGATGGGTATAGTAAATTCATCTTTCATCTTCCTCCCATCTCAGATCTCAAAATCCCTCTTTCTTTTGCTCCATTGCACAAAATTCTCCCTCCTGTTTGTAATCTTTAACTCCTGCAAACTCATTTTCCCCTCAACACCCACCTGACAGAGTGCAAAATTTGAGAAGGCAGTTTTTTCTCTCAACGATAACTCCTTCACCATGCCTAGTAAATACAACAAAAGGGAAGCAATCTCTGCAGTTCAATAGCATAAATTTGTAACAAGCAGAAGGTAGATTAATTGTATGCAATTGGACATGTCTTTCACTAATGCAGTATATTTCAGCATCAAGTATCAAAGGACCCAGAATTAATCCACAAAGCAATAAGCAATTGCAATGGAATATAGATTTTAGTAATATTAAATTGCTATATTAAAAAATGTATTTCTGCACAGGTTACTGCCTTAGAAATAATTTATAATTTTTATTTTTAAAATATGACGCTTTTCACAGACCTGCCAACTTAACTGTATGTTAGACTAGGACAATGACACTTTCTGTTAATGTACTGTATTGAATGCTCAGAGGAAGAATGGAACATATGCTCAAATAATTGTGCATTGAATCTTGGAAAAGCTTTATTAAGGCCCTTAATACTGCTCTTGTAACCATGTAGTCAGTTTTATTCTCTGTATGTCAATTTGCCTTATCAATCACAGCTAAGAATTTCATTGGTGGACCTCAAATAAGAAATTAAGATTTCTCTTGCATGAAATGGAATCAATATTCCTTAAAAAAAAGTATAAGATCCTTGTCAAATCATTTTTTTCTGGTTCTAATATACAACACAACTGTTGAAATTAAATTAATTTATCTGAAAATGTCCCTCATAGGAATTCAAATAGTTCCACTGTATCAAACCATGCCAAATTACTCTAGATTAAAACTCTTTGGAAAAGGGACTGACTTTGGAAAAGGATACATGAAGTGGGGTGGGGAGGAAGAATCTGTATCTTAAAAGTATTGTCACTCATCAGCTACCTCTCACCTTCCCTTTGGAGCGTAAAAAAAACCCACTGAGGAAGAGATGACTCTTTATAGCTGTGTCTGAAGTAAATCATCTCTCCTTGCTAATAAGGTAGGTGTGCCCAGCAAAGGGAAAATCAAATATAAACTTTAATAGCTACTGCAGAGAGATGCATAGGGATGGTAACTGTTAGTATGAACTACATATATGCCTAATAACTTGCAGTTGAAAACCTAGTTTGGGGTTGTTATGGCTGATGCACAGTGCTTGAAAAATTTCTTAGGATTCTGAACAACAAGCAAAACTCTCTGTTGTCTATTTTTATTGTATTACAGCAATAACTTGTTTACGGATGCATATTATTTACAAGAGATGCTTTAATTCTGATTTTGAAGGAATTCCACAAAAAAATGCCCCAAAACATTGTGGAGAGCACAGAGTAACAATCATACTGTAAGAAAGTATGTTTTTCAAAGTGGGTTCAGAGAAAGCATTTGTAACTTCTGTATCTGAACCTCTACTATTCTCTTAATTAAAAAATGTCAGAAGCATTCCAGAATTTCATCCTATTTTCCTCTCACTGAAAGCACTAGTGTCACATATGAGCAAATACCAGTGTATTTTTGCCACCTCCACCAGGGAGGTTTATTTATGAATAAGCATTATACTTAATATGAAAAACTTGTAAAAAAAAAAAAAAATCACAGTTGCAATACTAATACTATCCAAATTCACAGGCATTTCAGTGACTAATGGAACATTGCTATAACCAGAACCATAAGGTTTATTTGTTCAAGTCCTAATCTGAAGATACCTGCACTGCAGTCTTCAGTAAATACCAAAATATTAAGTGGACGTTGCAGAATATTCACCCAGAAAGAATTTCTTATTTGAAATATTTGCACCGAAAATTTGATTCTATAGGTCATTGAAACAGGAAACAAATGCACCATATTATCTTTATATCCACTTTAAGGTGATTTTCATAAGGTTAACATTTAAACAAGTACATCAATTACTGCAATTAATAGGTTTTTAACCTGTTTATAAAGTGATTTTGCCCAATATGAAAAAAAACCTCAAATCCAAAATAACAAGCATCTTTGCAGTAGCACTGTGTTTCATGAACAGATCACAAGCAGCAAAGAAAGCTCCATCTTGTGAACCAATAGCCTGCTCTAAATAGGTCAGGCAGATCTGGTCACAAGTCCCAGCAGCTGTTCCCTACCACTTGAATGAAAAACATAATATTCTCAATCTAGACCTAAACGATGGCTGACTTCAGAACTATAGCAATCAAGCTGGACTTTCACATATGTACAATACTGATCAGTACAGTTTAAAAAAATCAGTGTCTAAGCCAATCCGTCCTTGAATGTCTGCAGTTATTTGTAGGGCAGGCAAATGCTCAGACATCAAGGTACCAGTAGCTAATTATAGAGTCCTTTAGCTGAAGCCAAAACTGGGTTCTCATTCTGCATTTTAAAGACTTTTATTTGGGGGAAGGGGAGAGCTTTCTCTACATTTTTTAACTGCTATCAGTTAGCAGTTCAAAGTGAAAAGCAAAATATACTTTGCTCTCTCCCATTCTTTACCCTTAATCCTCAGTATGCTATGCCTAATGCTACTAGCAAACATAAAAGACAGAGTAGAAAAGTAATTATGTATTTAATATGAACGAAGAGCTGGGGAGAAGCTAGGGTAATAACAAAGTACTCAAGCAAATGGCTTTTCAGACACCTAATTATTATGATAGGTGATCTTGATATTTAATTATAGAGCGATGCATAAAAACTACTTTCATTTTTTACTATAGTTTCTTCCCCTAACCCCATGTCGAAGTTTACTAAAACTATCTTTCCCACACTCAGGTCAATGGATTAGGTAGAGTTATTCATTATCACTTTAGCATAATCAGCAAGGTTAGAGTAGACGTCCATTTCCCCAAGGGATTCACTTAGTCTTTTTGTTCTGCATTTGAGATTATTGCCCATAACCAGTCTGCCCTGCTGGACTGCAATTCTGAATTTATTGTATGCCCTCAAGAACAGATTTTTGTTTTCCAAGGTTCACTGCTGTTGCTGTTAAGCCACAACAGACAAGAAAAGGCTGGCATTATCTGTTAAACAGACATACTGATTTGGATTGCCATCACTCTGTAGTTCTAAAATACGTAACTTACTTTATATCAGCAACTTTTGCTGTTATGAAAACAAAAGAGGCCAATAATGACAGGCACTGAACTGGATATAGAAAACTCAAAATCTTCAAGGTATAATAGTATTTGTACAAAGCTACTTGGTAGAAGTTCTCTTTAATTCATTGTCCTGCAAGTTGGTTATCAATTAAGACAAAATAGCTTTACCTTCAAGGCATAAAAGGTTAGCAGTATACATCAATATATTTTTAAAAAATTACTTGTATGATGAAAGCTACAGTTTGTATAATCATTTCTGTAATGAGGGGAAAATGAATCAAGTTACACATACTATGAAAGAGGTGATCCGTATACTGATCAGGCTCACAAAAAAAGACCAAAGTCAAACCCAGGTATTTTAATTGTATGGGTGACTTCAGTTAAGTTTCTAACTCAAATTTGTATCCAGCAAGATGCAGGTCTGTAACTACATATATGAATGATGACACTCGTTTAACTGAATGAGAAAGCAAACCATTTTCAGCCAAATAAAGATTACTCATTTGGTTGGAGTATGGCACAAGAGCATAAAGATTATTTCCTCCCCCTCATCTTCCTCTCCAAATTACAGCCTTGGACCCTAGCCTTGTAAAGGTATAGCATTTTATGGGTGAAGAATCAACCCTTATTGACTATGCCAAAAATAGCAGAGAATCCACCGTTATATTTGCCATATATCAAAAGCTGACTTTCCTGAACTGTGAATTGGAAGATGTTCTGATTAAAATACATGACTGTTTTAGGCAAAGCTTATATGCCATGCAGCTAAGTTAATAAAGATGTAGGACAGCAGAAGTTTCATATAACCCATACTCAGAAACAAAATTCACATCTAAGTAGTATTTATCACTCTGCAACCCTTACACCAGACCTCCAGCAAACTTAAGGTAAAACAGATAGAGATCACTCCGTTACACTAGCCAAAAGTGGCAGCAGAAGTAAGAGCAATATCAGAGTGCTTTTCTGATGACAACTGGTTGTTTCCCTGAACACAAGTGTGTTTTATCAACTGACACTGCCAGACTCTTCTGCTCCAGCTGGCCATTAATTCTCACCTGTCTTTCCTTGCAGAATTTTTTCCTCTGGACAGTGTTGATTGCAGTCTTACCACAGATGGTCTGTTTCAATGAAACAGTAAAACCATTTCAAGTTTCCAGCAAGATGCAAGCCAGAATACTGGGTTTAAATTTTATTTTACTAATAATTTTATTTTACTAATATTATTATAGATATATTTAATATTTTCTACAGGATGTCTCTGTAGAAATGCAAATAGTGAGAGATGTCTCACCATACCATGCACCTAACCTCACTTCTGTTTTCTGTATTCTTAATGTATTAATGTAGTACTACTGAAGTCCTTAAATTAACAGTTTGTCGTGGTTTAACCTCAGTCGGCAACTGAGCACCACGCAGCCGCTCGCTCACTCCCCCCCGGTGGGATGGGGGAGAGAATCGGAAAGGTAAAAGTGAGAAAACTTGTGGGTTGAGATAAAAACAGTTTAATAGGTAAAGCAAAAGCTGCGCACGCAAGCAAAGCAAAACAAGGAATTCACTCACTCCTTCCCCTCGGCAGGCAGGTGTTCAGCCATCTCCAGGAAAGCAGGGCTCCATCACGCCTAACGGTGACTTGGGAAGACAAACGCCATCACTCCAAACGTCCCCCCCTTCCTTCTTCTTCCCCCAGCTTTATATGCTGAGCATGACGTCATATGGTGTGGAATATCCCTTTGGCCAGGTTGGGTCAGCTGTCCTGGCTGTGACCCCTCCCAGCCCCCATGCACCTCCAGCCTTCTCAGTCGGTCGAGCATGGGAAGCTGAAAAGTCCTTGGCTAGTGTAAGCATTACCTAGCAACAACTAAAACATCGGTGCGTTATCAACTTTGTTCTCATGCTAAATCCAAAACACAGCACTGTACCAGCTACTAGGAAGGAAATTAACTCTATCCCTGCCGAAACCAGGACACAGTTTAAGGCAAATCCAACAAGCACACGATTCAGCAGTTGTATTAGAACATACTCAACACAAAACTGAATTAATTACTGTGCATTATAAATCTATCCTCCTAAAACATAACATCTTCAGTACTGCTTCTTAATTGAAAGAGAAAATTCTGTCAGTATTGGTTTCTGTAGTTTGTTTTGTTAAGAACAAAGTATGAAATCAAGCTTAAATGCACCCCAACTACTCATTGCCAACTTGCGACCCAGGAGTGGCATGAAAATAAAATTCTGCCCATGGATGGAAAATAGACTATGGCTTTTGATAACACTTGGCACTTGCAGAACACAGAAGTGTGCAAACTTTAATTCTCATAATTGTCCTATGAGTTAGGTAAATATTGTTTGACAGAGATAAGATTCAATAGCAAAATATCTTTCCTTACATTCATTTCTGCATGTTTACATATTTTCCTGTCAATCTCTAGCACTGTTTTGCAAGGCCTTAAAAATAAACTTATTTCATGAGAAGATAATTAACTCATGGAAATTCTCTTTAATTTAATTTGAGAGTTGTTTATGAGAAAATGTACTTCAGAGATATCATGTCTTGACTTACTCATTGCTTAATTATGAGTTTTAAAATAAGAATTGAAAGTAGTTTCAGGCAGGAATAAAGAGTCAACGTATTATAGTAATAGAACATTAAAGACATTGGTTTCTAATGTCTGTCTCCCGCTTTCCCCCATGTTTGTGATTTTTATTCTACCTCTTTGCTCCTTCTTCCCCCCATCCCCCTTTCCCTTCTCATTCCATGCTTGTTTTGTGAGTTATCACTGAAGGCTGAAATAAATTTATATTGACAACCCAAGGACATTTCTCTGGATCTGAAGTGTAAGCACTGCTGAAACAGTTTGAAGGGTGGAGGGGAAAAAAAAAAAGGGAAAAAATAAAGAAACCCAACCTTCAAATTTTGAGCCAGATGCAGCTTCAAGATCATTGCATTAAACAGAAACCAATGGATATACATGAATTTTTACAATCTTTTAAATCTATTTGTACATTTGAAAGCTGTGCTGATTTGCAGCATTTACAGAGATCCAAGCTAATTATTGTAGGAACGAATTTATATAGCTGGCAATGATATAATGAATGACACTTGAATTTTTCAGGGATGTGAAGTGTGAGTTTAGTGGTTTTGAACGTATTGACAGCCTCAGATAACAAAAGTTAAATGGTCAAAAAGAGGATACACACAGCTATATGGAAAAGTTTCCTCCTTTTACCTGCCAGTGTTCATTAGACTTATACTGGAAAAAACAATTTTCTTGCCCATTTACTTTTTGGCTTTCCAAAATTGTTAACAAGGGTAACTGAAAAGGTTGTGCTGACAACCATTAATTCTGGAAAGACATCTAGTGTGATTTTTCTCCTTCCTAAAAAGCAGTGAGGAATTTAGCATATGTTAGGATGTAATACATTCAATCAAAATTGAACAATGAACAAATTAATGTCTTCTGATGAACTTCACTACTTTAGTAAGATGTATAGGGCTGCATTTTTTTTTATTATTATTTTCTAAATAGGTCTTAAAACAAAGCAAACACTCTGTTCACATAATTCCTATATAGCTTCTACACCCTTCTGCATCTTTTATACAGGCAATACAAAAATACATGAAAAAAAGCAAGAACTGGTTAATTTCTGTCCCCACATAGTAACCAACCATTAGTACATTGCATAAAAATAAAATGATTGAGAAGGAATGGAGGGGAAAAATTATTCTACTCTATATGTATGTACACAAATGCCATAGTACATTCACAGAAAATGTATGAAAAAAAAGACCTGAAGTAGCTTTTTACTGATGGTGTTTTGAAACATTTAGTGTCACAAAGCCTGACAAACCTGAAAAGAAAAGCAAAGAGAGCAATAGAATATAAACAGAATATAAACTATTTGAATGTGTTTATATATATATACACACACATATACACACTAATACGTAATAATATGCTCAGAGGCCAATCTTAGGTGAATCATATACTAATTATTATATCAGTATACAGTATATCAGTATCTTAGTATATAATCATGGCATCAAAACATGATCACTAATTCCAGCTGCCATGCATCTATGACAATAAGCAGAATTAATGGTCACTTAAAAAAACCCCCACATCTATAACAGGATCAAGAAATGCCATAAGTTTTATATCACCAAGACTAGGTTTACTTTGCAAGAGTGATCTACAGTTATAAATCTGTAGCAATGCAAAAAAAAAAGAAAAATTAAGAAAGTATTTGACAATATAGTGGTGTAAGGGACAAGCCCAAGTGACTGTGCTGTGAGCACAGACAATGCCCCGAGAGAAGGCTCCAGAAGCCAGCCACGGGGAGGGGCCCAGTGTCACTCCCCTTGACTGACTAATGTCTCAACCACCCCTGGAACTGGGGTGAGAGAATTCCAGAAGTTTTGGACTGGGGTCAATAAATAAGGGCACATACAAACCTCCTGGGGCGCTCTGTACACTGACACTCCCCATTGGCAGGTCCGACGATGGATCCAGGATTGGTGATCTCTCTATCTCTCTCCCTCCCCTCCCCCCCCTTCCTCGTTCTTTATCCTTGATGCTGCTAAGTAACACAAGGCCTACCTCAACTTCTCATAAAGCCACTTAGCTTATGTGACGTATTAATACACGAGTGTTCGTTCCATTAAAGTTGATGTTCATGTATGGACCTTGAGTGTTATCTCACCTTAATCCACACCGAGGGGATTTGCAGACCTTAGTCACTCTCCCCTTCTCGTAGGTGGGACATGACATAATAATTGGCGTCACAGACAGGATCCCCTCAGTGTTGGAAGGTCCTAAGGGATACCGACGCTCCACCCGGTGAGTGCGGGCAGGGAGAGCTGGGAAGTGACCTCTCAGCGATAAGCTGGGAGAAGTTCGAGCAGTGGCAAGCCATGGCTGCCCAGGAAATGCCGGTGCTTTACTGCTCCCCTGTTATTGAAAAGTTGAAGGAATATAAGGCGTGCCCTTGCCCACCAGGATGGCATGGGCCCATATTAGTTGGCATGTCCCAGAAGCTGTAGCAGATAAAATTACAACCCTTATGAAGGAACAAAAGGCACAACCAGGAAAAGGGAAAGCTACTGTGTGTGCTGTGTTGGGAGCAGCGCTAGTGGCAGCCCAGAAGGAGAGGCACCTGATTAAGCAAACTAATGATGAAATGGTTGAATCCTTGCAAGAACAAATAAAAACCCTGCAGGGTCAACTAGCTGCTAAACATAATACTACTCAGCGACTCCATGCAGCTCTGTCAGATGCATTGGACTGAGAAAAAATTTTACAGTCTGAATTAGAGGAAGGGGGACAAAAATCTCCCAGTCAGACAGATCTTACTTCTGTTCTGGAAAGCGTGCCGGGATTTATGAGCTTGGCACAGGTGGCCGAAAAACAGAGCCTAAGACCCTTTTATCCGATGAAGGAGCTGAAAATTGAACAAGAAACATTTTACTTCAAGAATGGGGAAGTGGTGATGAGGCCAGTGATTAAAACAGAGACCACTGATGATGGCCAGGGTGGGGGAGCCCCACAAACTACTACCCAGACGGTGCCGTACTCAGCAGCCGAAATGTCAAAAATCCAGGAAAAATACACCAGGTTAGCCCAAGAAACTGAAACAGAGTATGTATGGAGAGTATCGCTAACCAGTGGCGACTGAGTCTTGCTGTCGGAAGACAAGGCCCAGGGGTGCTGGGGCCAGGGGTTTTCTTAACTACCGATGACCCTAGGAGCCGTGGTCGTTAACTCAACGAGCTGCCTATTGGGCAGGGGGTCTAGACCCCTTGGAAAGGAGAGATCATAGAATCATAGAATCATAGAATAGTTTGGGTTGGAAGGGACTTCTAAAGGTCATCTAGTCCAACCCCCCTGCCATGGGCAGGGACATCTGCAACTAGATCAGGTTGCTCAGAGCCCCATCCAACCTGACCTTGAATGTTTCCAGGGATGGGGCATCCACCACATCTCTGGGCAACCTGGGCCAGTGCTTCACCACCCTCAGTGTAAAAACTGTCTTCCTTAGATCTAGAATCATAGAATCATAGAATCATTGAGGTTGGAAAAGACCTCTAAGATCATCGAGTCCAACCGTCGACCCAACACCACCATGTCCACTAAACCATGTCCCTAAGTGCCTCATCTACTCGTCTTTTAAATACCTCCAGGGATGGGGACTCAACCACTTCCCTGGGCAGCCTGTTCCAACCTTTAACCACTCTTTCAGTAAAGACATTTTTCCTCATGTCCAATCCAAACCTCCCCTGGCACAACTTGAGGCCATTTCCTCTTGCCCTATTGCTAGTTACTTGGGAAAAGAGACCGACACCCACCTCGCTACAACCTCCTTGCAGGGAGTTGTAGAGAGCGATGAGGTTTCCCCTCAGCCTCCTTTTCTCCAGGCTAAACAACCCCAGTTCCCTCAGCCGATCCTCAGAAGACTTGTTCTCCAGACCCCTCACCAGCCTCGTTGCCCTTCTCTGGACACCCTCCAGCACCTCGACGTCCTTCTTGGAGTGAGGGGCCCAAAACTGAACACAGTATTCGAGGTGCGGCCTCACCAGGGCCGAGTACAGGGGCACGATCACTTCCCTGCTCCTGCTGGCCACACTAGTTCTGATACAGGCCAGGATGCCATTGGCCTTCTTGGCCGCCTGGGCACACTGCCGGCTCATGTTCAGCCGGCTGTCGACCAACACCCCCAGGTCCTTTTCCACCAGGCAGCTTTCCAGCCACTCTTCCCCAAGCCTGTAGCGCTGCATGGGGTTGTTGTGGCCGAAGTGCAGGACCCGGCACTTGGCCTTGTTGAATCTCATACAATTGCTCTGGGCCCATCGATCCAGCCTGTCCAGGTCCCTCTGTAGAGCCTTCCTACCCTCGAGCAGATCAACGCTCCCGCCCAACTTGGTGTCATCTGCAAACTTACTGAGGGTGTACTCGATCCCCTCATCCAGATCATTGATAAAGATATTAAACAAGACCGGCCCCAGTACTGAGCCCTGGGGAACACCGCTCATGACCGGCCGCCAACTGGATTTGATTCCATTCACCACAACTCTCTGGGCCTGGCCGTCCAGCCAGTTTTTTACCCAGCGCAGAGTACACCTGTCTAAGCCGTGAGCCGCCAGCTTCTCGAGGAGAATGCTGTGGGAGACGGTGTCAAAGGCCTTGCTGAAGTCCAGGTAGACCACATCCACAGCCTTTCCCTCATCCACTAGGCGGGTCACCTGGTCATAGAAGGAGATCAGGTTGGTCAAGCAGGACCTGCCTTTCATGAATCCGTGCTGGCTAGGCCGGATCCCCTGGTTGTCCCGCTCATGCCTTGTGAGCGCCCTCAAGATGAACCGCTCCATAATCTTCCCCGGCACCGAGGTCAGGCTGACAGGCCTGTAGTTCCCCGGATCCTCCTTCCGACCCTTCTTGTAGATGGGCGTCACATTGGCAAGCCTCCAGTCGTCCGGGACCTACCCTGTTAACCAGGACTGCTGATAAATGGTGGAGAGTGGCTTGGCGAGCTCCTCCGCCAGCTCCCTCAGCACTCTCGGGTGGATCCCATCCGGCCCCATAGACTTGTGAGCATCCAGGTGGCGTAGCAGGTCATTGACTGCTTCCTCTTGGATTACGGGGGGTTCATCCTGCTCGCCGTCCCTGTCTTCCAGCTCGGGGGGCCGAGTACCCTGAGGATAACTGGTCTGCCTGTTAAAGACTGAGGCAAAGAAGGCATTGAGTACCTCAGCCTTTTCCTCATCCTCAGTGACAATGTTCCCCCTCGCATCCAATAAAGGATGGAGATTCTCCTTGGCTCTCTTCTTGTCAGTAATATATTTGTAAAAGCTTTTTTTGTTGTCTTTAACGACAGCAGCCAGGTTGCGTTCTAGCTGGGCTTTTGCCTTTCTCATTTCTTCTCTGCACGACCTAATGAGATCCCTGTACTCTTCTTGAGTCGCCTGCCCCTTCTTCCACAGGCGGTAAACTCTCCTTTTTTTCCTGAGTCCCAGCAAGAGCTCCCCGTTCAGCCACGCCGGTCGTCTTTCCCGCCCGTTCTTCTTACGGCGTACAGGGACAGCCTGCTCCTGTGCCTTTAAGACTTCCTTCTTGAAGATTGTCCAGCCTTCCTGGACCCCTTTGCCCTTCAGGACTGTCTCCCAAGGGACTGTCTCAACCAGCGTCCTGAACAGGCCAAAATCCGCCCTCCAGAAGTCCATGGTTGCGGTTTTGCTGCCCCCCCTCCTTACTTCACCAAGAATGGAGAATTCTATCATTTCATGGTCACTAAGCCCAAGACGGCCTCCGACCACCACATCTCCCACCAGTCCTTCTCTGTTAGTAAACAGCAGGTCGAGCGAGGCACCTCCCCTGGTAGGCTCCCTTACCAGCTGTGTCAGGAAGTTGTCTTCCACACACTCCAGGAACCTCCTAGACTGCTTCCTCTCTGCCGTGTTGTATTGCCAGCAGATGTCCGGGAAGTTGAAGTCCCCCACGAGAACAAGGGCTAGCGATTGAGAGACTTCTGCCAGCCACTTATAGAACGCTTCATCCGCCCCTTCATCCTGGTTGGGTGGTCTATAACAGACTCCCAGCAGGATATCTGCCTCGTTGGCCTTCCCCCTCATCCTTACCCATAAACACTCAACCGTACCATCATCACAATCGTTGAGCTCTATACAATCAAAACACTCCCTAACATACAGGGCCACCCCACCACCTCTCCTTCCTCGCCTGTCCCTTCTGAAGAGTCTATAGCCATCCATTGCAGCACTCCAGTCATGAGAGTCACCCCACCATGTTTCTGTGATGGCAAATCCAGTATGCATCGAAACCCCAACCATAAACCATTTGATCGAGAATTTGCAGAAGGCTGCTTTTCTTCAATTAATGTGTGATAGGGGTTTAGTCCCTCAACAGCCTTCCCCAATGTTATTAATCGCTAACCCTGATAGAATGACTCCCCTGATCCGGGGTTTGTCTGATTCTTTGAAACTATATGCAGTACAACTACAAGACCATTTGTGGGACACATTAGCCCCACGAGGAGGGAGACGGGCATGAGGACGAGGGCCCATGACTCGGGGAGAAGTAGCCCAAGAGTTGATAAATTACGGTAGGAGGATGGGGATCACGGGGGGAGCTACAAAATTGAAAACTGCAGTGCAAAGAGCAGAACAGCAGGAAAATTGACCTCCCTCCCCCCTGCACAAACTTTGAGGGCAAAGAGAAACGTATTGTGGGCTGAGGGAATCGAAAAGGGGATTCCCCGGGATTTCACGGACGGTGTGCCTACTATGGCCTTAGAAAAGCTCATTTGGGCATGGAAAGACAAAAGGAAGGTACCCCTCAAATTTGAACAGCCCACTCGAGAGAGTATGAGGGCGGAACCCCAATTCGACAATAGGATGATGATTGCCTCTAAAGCCCCTACCGCCCCAAAAAGAATTTGATTGATCTGGGGGCAGGAAACTGGACGCGCCATCCCCAGTAAATGAGCCGGGGGACGGCCAGTGGGTGCATTTAAGAAGACTCACGGAAAATAGTTAGGGGGACTTGTTAATTACTTTTCCCCTTGGTCCCTTTAAGACCCCGGTTACGTTCCTAGTATATACAGGTGCTCAGATGTCAGCACTTCAGGCGGATGTTGCTAACCGCAATGGTATAGTTACTGATAAAAACTAAATTTGGGTCATGGATGTTTTCAGAAACTAAGCTGCAGCCCACAGCTCAAGTCAAGTGCTGGTTACCAGGAGACACATACCCTATTGAGGTCATGATGATACTGGGTATTTTGCCTGCAAACATTTTGGGACTTATGTGTTGAAGGGACGAACATGGACAGACTCAAAAGGAAGGGAGTGGAAATTCGGACTCCCCATGGTTTCTGTGAGACTTTTACAGTTGGTGCCTGCACTAGCCCCTTCCAAAATCATTAATGGACAGGCTGGATCGATGGGCCCAGGCCAATTGTATGAGGTTCAACAAGGACAAGTGCCGGGTCCTGCACTTCGGCCACAACAACCCCATGCAGCGCTACAGGCTTGGGGAAGAGTGGCTGGAAAGCTGCCCAGCAGAGAAGGACCTGGGGGTGTTGGTCGACAGCCGGCTGAACATGAGCCGGCAGTGTGCCCAGGCGGCCAAGAAGGCCAATGGCATCCTGGCCTGTATCAGAAATAGTGTGGCCAGCAGGAGTAGGGAAGTGATCGTGCCCCTGTACTCGGCCCTGGTGAGGCCGCACCTCCAATACTGTGTTCAGTTTTGGGCCCCTCACTACAAGAAGGACGTCGAGGTGCTGGAGGGTGTCCAGAGAAGGGCAACGAGGCTGGTGAGGGGTCTGGAGAACAAGTCTTCTGAGGATCGGCTGAGGGAACTGGGGTTGTTTAGCCTGGAGAAAAGGAGGCTGAGGGGAGACCTCATCGCTCTCTACAACTCCCTGCAAGGAGGTTGTAGCGAGGTGGGTGTCGGTCTCTTCTCCCAAGTAACAAGCGATAGGGCGAGAGGAAATGGCCTCAAGTTGTGCCAGGGGAGGTTTAGATTGGACGTGAGGAAAAATGTCTTTACTGAAAGAGTGGTTAAAGGTTGGAACAGGCTGCCCAGGGAAGTGGTGGAGTCTCCATCCCTGGAGGTATTTAAAAGACGAGTAGATGAGGCACTTAGGGACATGGTTTAGTGGGCATGGTGGTGTTGGGTCGACGGTTGGACTCGATGATCTTAGAGGTCTTTTCCAACCTCAATGATTCTATGATTCTATGATTCTATTATTCTATGAGTACAACCCTCTTAAAGACCAGCCTCTGCACATAAGAGATAATAAAGGGTTGTGGGACACTTGGCAGGTGGACTACGTTGGTCCATTTCAGATCTCTGAAGGGAAACAATATGTACCAGTAGGAGTTGAAGTGGTGTCGGGGTTAACCCAAGCAGAAACAGTACAATGAGTGACGGGAGATAATACTGTAAAAAGTTTAAAGTTATGGTTCAGTTACTTACCCAAACCCCAATCAATCCAATCGGATAATGGAAGCCACTTTACTGCTGGGGTGGTTCAAGAGTGGGCACAAGGCGAAGGGATCCAGTGGATCTGCCACACCCCATACTACCCGCAGGCAAACGGCATTGTCGAACACACCAACAGACTCTTGAAGCAGGCTCTGAAACCTCATGAACCTGGGTGGGCACAGCGAATGTCAGATGCGGTATATAAAGTTAATAGCCACTGGGTGCCCATGACTTACCGTATTCTGTCCCAAGCCTCCATCCATACTCCCCAGAAAAAGGGAGGCTAAGGACCCTGTGAACCCACTCCATTATCCGGGACAACCCATTCTGGTGGACCTACCGATGGTGGGAGCAATACCTTTAACCTTAAGAAGGCCCTCAGTCTCTATACTTGGGTGGCCACTGACGCACAGGGGAAGGATCACTGAATCCATGCCCGATGGATTGTCCCACCCTATTAATCATTGTTTGTCTTTATGGATATAATTTACAGGTTGCCAGAAGCCCACCGTGGGACTTGTTTTCAGTTGTTGAGTGGGTCATTCTTTGCATTGTCTGATCTTATTAAGCCTGGTTTTTTTCTTTACTAGAGTAAGATGGTGTGGGAGAAGTTTATATTCTTACTTTGTGGATGTATAATCTTGTCTCAGTCAACTGGGAATTTGAATAACAAACCTAACTTGGCATGGGAGCTGATTACTGGTTTTACTCGAATCTGGAATCGAACAGACCAAGGTCTTTGTGTGGAACTCCCCACATCCACATCAGTGGGCTTTAAATCCACCATTATTTGGCTAAACCTCTCACAAATTCTAAACTCAAAACTAGAAGTGTTAAACCAAAAGTGCACTTGAAATATACATGGGAAAGGAAAATGTTTGTGGGGAGCTGACTCATCCCCATTTCAAGAATATAGTGGGACAACTTGGTACACACCCTCTCCAGTGGCCTATCTATTTCTGGTCAACACGACCTGGAAAGACATGTGGAATGCTACCTGTCGGAAGCAACAACTCTGTAAGGGAACTACAAGCACTGCCCTCACAGCCTGAAAGAATTGGACTTTATGTCCCCAGGAAGTGAAGTTCCCTTGCAATGTTGTACTGAATTGGATGTGGGGTCCCCGGGAGGTGGAGATCCCCTGTAATCTGGTACGGTGCTGGGACCCTCCCCCTCAGGGTGAACCCCTACGTCACAAATGTAACATCCTGTTCTCCCCGGGTTGGTGTATTCAAATTCTTAACAAATGGGGTGACTACACTCACCATGATCATTCTCGTTATGAATGTGCTTGGTCCCTTAAATATTTCTTATCCAGTCCAGATAATATATGTGGAAAATAAACCCCCTACCCCATGAAAATACTCGCCTAATGAATTGCTCATAAACGGTTAGTTGTGAATCATTATCGTGGGACCCAATAGAAACATGGTATATCCCAGAATTACGAACCTTTATTCAGGATATGTGTACTTGTTGGTGTTTTCTGGTACCAGGGTTTAAGCCTGGAGATCCCATGTATTATGGAAACATTATCAATTGAGAAACCACGTTAAAATGTGGAGTTACGCTTACCCATGAAACAAAGTGGAATCTTGCGTGGGAAGGGGAAACCAAACTAATTCAATCCTATGACCCATCAACATGCTCCACTGCTAAATATCCAGCCCCCCAGGGTACCTTCTGGGCATGTTCAGATGGGAAGATGTACTCACACCTGCATGTGCACGAAATGGTGGGTCTTCGTTGTGCCATTGGAATTCCATCAATGTGCCGCTCCAAAACATTTGACTTTATTAACCCTGGGTATAACCGAAAGAAACGGGATACTCAAACACCTCAGACTGCACCCAAATGGATAAGAGGGGTCCAAGCGCCCAATTATTATATCTGGGGAATGAAAGTGGCCCTTGCATTTGAAGCCTATCTTGCCCCAGGTGTGCTTCAACAAAGACACCAGTTTGTATTGTAAAATTTGACCTGGCAGGTACATGTTTTGAGTAATTGGACCGCACACGCTTTTGGAGAACTAAATTTACAGGTTCAACAGGTATTGAAGATGGCCTTGCAGAACCGCCTAGCCCTGGACACGTTACTAGTCAAAGAACAAGGTGTGTGTGGAGTGTTAAACTATATGGCTGGAGAATGCTGCATCACCATACACAACGCCACGACCATGATCGAGGAAGTACATCAAAAGATGCGAGAAATTACAGCCAAGATGGGAGACTTATTCCGATCGATGTTACCAAATTAATGGAAGATGGATTGGAACCCCGCCTCGTGGGTCTCAACTTTGCTCAAAAAAGTTGGACTTGTGGGATGGTGGAATTGGATAGTGGAAGCTTTAGTAATACTTTCATTAATATTAATTGGTCTAGCTATCGGCTTTACTGTAATGAGGTGCCTAATTCACCGCTTATTTTCTTCCCTCTCCCCCTCTCTACGGTATGTTCAGATCACCACTGTTGAAGAGGACCTTGGATTGTTTGAGCCATGGGGTGGTGTAAGGGATGAGGCCCAAGTGACTGTGCTGTGAGCACAGACAATGCCCTGAGAGAAAGCTCCAGAAGCCAGCCACGGGGAGGGGCCCAGTGTCACTCCCCTTGACTGACTAATAACGCAACCACTCCTGGAACCAGGGTGAGAGAAGATTCTAGAAACTTTGGACTGGGGCCAATAAATAGGGGCACATACGAACCTCGTGGGGCACTCTTTACACTGACACTCCCCATTGGCAGGTCCAATGATGGATCCAGGATTAGTGATCTCTCTAGCTCTCTCTCTCTCTCTAGCTCTCTCTTTCTTTCCTTCCCTCTCTTTCTCTGCCCTTGATGCTGCTAAGTAACGCAAGGCCTACCTCAACTTCTCATAAAGCCACTTAGTTTATGTGACATATTAATACACAGAGTGTTTGTTCCATTAAAGTTGATGTTCGTGTTTGGACCCTGAATGTTATCTCACTTTAATCCACACCGAGGGGATTTGCAGACCTTAGTCACTCTCCCATTCTCGTAGGTGGGACATGACAAGCGGCAGCTTATGCATTCATTGTGAGATAAAATTATTCCCATCTTTCATCTAAAAACATTACTCAATGATGTTCAAAAAGAAAGGGCTTGCAGCAAGCTCAAAATGGAAGTGAAATCTTACTCCTTTCACTTTACTATGCTAGGCAAGAGATTGTGCAGGAAGAAACCACAAGGGGAGGTAACAGCAACAAAGAGAAACCATGAATGCTAAGCTGTTTTGTCATTAGCATAAAAACATTTATAGAAAAAAATCCTGGTCAGGTCTGCTTTTGAGGCTTAAACTTTGTTTAATAAAGAACAAACTTATTACATTCCTGTCTCAAACTTAGCCATTTTCTTTTTGTTTTGGTTTGTTTGTTTGTTTTTTTTAATAAATTTGTGGCTTCAGATTACAAGTCATGAAAAGACTCTAAGGCATTGAAACAGTCAAGTGTGTTGTGAAGGTCTGGAGATACATTGCCCATTTTTTTAATAAGAGGACAGAAAGCAATAGTTCAGTAGAATTTCTGAGTACAGAAAATTCAAGAATAAGTACAATAATTAAAATTAAGTTGGGAAAAAATATAAAAATATGCAACTCAACCTAATTAGAAGCACAAAGCAAGATTTTTATTCTTTAAAATTGTAAACAGCCAAGTACAATAGAAAAAAATAGTTCTTTAAACATGTTGTAGTATTCAATAGATATTTTAAACTTTATTTATTTATTTTTAAATAGGATGATGATCCTGCATTATGAGAGAATGGAAACATACTTCCTTTACCAGGGAAGAGGATATTAATAAAGTCAACAACATAACTCTGCTCTCTGCCTCTCCAGTCTAGCTATTTAAATAAGTCTTTAACTAAGAAAATTACAGTACCCTGAAAGAGTCCTAACATGGCATCCTTGTTTAAGAAAGGTAACATTGTAACTAACCCTATGACAGTTAATCTGACATTTCCTATTGTCGCGGTTTAACCTCAGTCGGCAACTGAGCACCACACAGCCACTTGCTCACTCCCCCCCCGCCTGGTGGGATGGGGGAGAGAATTGGAAGAGCACAAGTGAGAAAAACTTGTGGGTGGAGATAAAAACAGTTTAATAATTTAAATAAAATGATAATAATAATTGAAATAAAATTATAATATAATAATAATAATAATAATAATAATAATAATAATACACAAAGCAAGTGATGCACAGTACAATTGCTCACCACCCGCCGACCGATGCCCAGACAGTCCCCGAGCAGCGGCCCCCCCGGCCAGCTTTCCCCAGTTTATGTACTGAGCATGACGTCACATGGTATGGAATGTCCCTTGGGCCAGTTTGGCTGTGCCCCCTCCCAGCTTCTTGTGCACCTCCAGCCTTCTCAGTCAGTCGAGCATGGAAAACTAAAAAGTCCTTGGCTAGTGTAAGCATTACCTAGCAACAACTTAAACATCGGTGTGTTATCAACTTTGTTCTCATCCTAAATCCAAAACACAGCACTGTACCAGCTACTCGAAAGGAAATTAACTCTATCCCTGCCGAAACCAGGACACCTATGAAGCCTGGGCAAAAAGGCAGATGAAAGAGAGGTGACAGAAAGTTGTTACTGGATTCAACTGAGGGCTTCATGGCCAAAGACACTGCAAATTTCAACCTACAAACATAGAAAACAAGTTTGCCATACAAAATGTATGTCACTGGGATATGAAATACAAATAAGGCAAGATACTTTAATTAATTTACCTAACATTTTTCAATACATCACTGTAAAAGCTAGCTTTAAAGAAATTGCTACTGTGAGAACTGTTTGTCAATCAGTAGGGGGATTTCAGTATTTGAACTGGGGAAGACAGCTCTCGTGATTGCAAGGTGAAACAACACTTCTCAGATAATTTGAAAAGCACACCAGTGTGTGAGCGTAACTCAGACATAACCAAATTAGTGTTTGCCAACAGTGCTTTAGAGCATGAGAAAATAGCTATTTAATTCTGCAAGAGAAATAGCTCTATGTGTTCCTTGCAGCGGTGATATACTGGTTTTCTATTATGATTGAAATTCCCAGTTAAATTTGATTGCTGCTCTTTCTAATACAATTTCCCCACTGCAACAATGACCTATGTCAGATGTTTAAGAAGAAGTTGAGCATAAGCTTACTGACTGCAATTAGAAATAACCAGCCCACAGAGAAAGGTAATTTCTATGTGTTGCCAGTGAGAAATGGCTTTATTCCCAAACACACAGCATATGGAAAAAGATAAGGCAGAAAAGCAGACAAACTCATAAGTAATTTCAGAATATATATTCCCTAGCAGAATGCTCACATTGCCTAACTGAGGGCTCAGCTCACTTCAAGCCAACATGTGTGTGAATCACAGACCCTTTTCCTTGAACTCTCCCTGTGCATTCCGATATTGTTGTGTTTGCCAGCAATGGTATTCATGCATCCAGTGAGCTAGATTTGAGGACTAATCTGGATGAAAGGTTTCTTTTTTTTCTTTTATCAGCTTAGTTTGTGACCAAATCAGTTCCCTATCAAGCTCACCCAGCAGCTGCATGAGCTCCTTTCAGTGGTAACATACAATTATGTCAGTATAAAGCAATTGTGGAGCCTCAGAGGCCTAATCCTTTTTTATAACCAAAGAAAAGTAACACCAATTAAGATATGACCTCTCTCTTCGACTACGATATAAAAAAATAGCCTAGGCTCCTAAAATGGATGCCCTCTCATAGACTACATGAATGAGTCTCACTCTGCATATAAACATCTCTCCCTCTCTTTTTTGGACTCTGAATGCTTGGCTTTAAAAAAGGTAAGCACTGGTCACACCACTATTTCATTTAAAAGTGCATTTCTACTTATTAAAGAAAAAAATTCCTTCCAATTTATCTGGATGGCATCTCATTTTTGAATTATAAGAATGAGTAAACAGGAGTACAAAGTTTGCAGCTGTTCATTACCCTGTAAAAAATTGGAGGGTTTAAAATTCTTTGTTCAACAATAAAATTGTAATTGTCGTATGAAGATGACTTTAAAAAGGGCCTGTTTCTTCTCTCCTACTCACCAATTCTGTCCAAAAAGCTGGCACAGGTTTTCCAAATTTATCTTGTCTTTAGAAGACTAAGTTAATCTGATTTAATAATTTTTATTTCCTCTGACAAAACATAACCATTTCTTGTGCTGTTTCAAAGAATTTTCAGATTATTTTATCAGTCTTTTTTTTACTTTATATATAAAGATAATTCTCCCAATGTTTCTCCTTTCCCTCTCTTTGCCTAATGGCCCTACAGTTTTCTGGTAAGACTAGGCCTTCTAGAGCCAACTCACTGTAGAGGACATTCTGGTACTTTTTTAGTTTTTCCAAATCTTTTAGCTGTTGTGCCAAACTGCAGTAGTTGGGCATTACTCTGACTTGCAAAAAACAGGGAAGAAAAGTACCATAACATCCTTAAAATTAATTTTTTTTATAAGAGACACTTTAAAATATTTTTTTTTAAAGTAATTTGACCTTAAAGTAGCTCAATCCTAATGAAGGAATCCCATTGCCAGACATCATTACTTTCACTTGGTACTTTCTGAAGATCAAAAAGCACCTTAAGTGCCTGAAAGGTATAGTTATACCTTATGCCCAGCTTGTAGATCACTTCCTTGTATACACACCCAGCTCCCAGGTCACCCAGCTCCATGACATTTATTCTGCTCTTTGACAGTTAGTAGAAGTTAGGCTCAATTAATTCATTTTGCAGATGTTGTCCTCATGCACAGGAGAAGCATTTAAGACATAGGAGATTACAACAGCTTCCAGTCAAGGGCATCTGTGTCATAATAGCTAGCTAGTTCTCATGTTGCTATCCATGTCATTTTCCACCTGATCATGGGAGGGTGTTAGCTCAGTGCTGAATAAATCCCTACTGACCTTGTAATGTTACTTTCCTTCTCTCTTTCAGAGGTTATGAATCCCCATCATAGGACTACTTTGAGCTAGGTCCTTTGTTCCATCCCAGACTAATCTGGAGAACAGGTCTAAGTAATATGCAAATGTGCACAGAAAACAATCCATTTCAACCTGACATGAAAAACTTCTGAAAAAAGAAATAAGCAATGGTTAGATAAGCAAACAGCATTTTTTACTCACAGAAGCGTTGTCACTAGGACAAAACTACTGTCAGCCTACACCCTGATTTCAGAGAGTGACTTAATCAGTCAGCCTTTATTTTAAAAATATTGTTAAATTCTGAAATCAATCTTATTCATCTTTAAGTGTCAAAATTCATGAGGCAAGACAAAACATGTCCGTTAGGGAGGAACAATTTTTTTTTTTTTTTTTGGCTAAGCTTGAAGACTAGAGCGGAAAACACAGGCTAAAGCTGACAAATATGTAACTGCCCACGTTTGCAACTCTAATAGTACGTTCTTCTGTTTGTCAGGACCAAATTTCAAAATAGGTTTTCTTTGGAAAAAATACATAAAATACAGGTATATTGGGTTTTAAATCATTCATAAACTAAATAATCCCAGACACCACCACACACCATGTCGTAAGTTCAGCTTCTATACTTAGGAAGTTCCAAGTCTAACCAAAAGGCAGTTCCTCGAAACTATGGCATGCTAGAGTATTAAAATCCAGAAAGCAGTAAAAAAGAACTGAAATCTTAATTCTTTTCTAGAATATGTTGTATCAGAGACCACAAGTACCAATCTGAGTAGGCTCCTTGTGAAATACCTGGTAGGTAACTTAAATAAATTGAGAAAACTCTTTTCAATATGACAAAATAACTGTGGTGTTTTCTATTTTCAGCAGTATGCCTTGGATCATTCATATTTCCCTCAAGGACACATAGCGTGTGAAATTTATCTAGCTATGACTATTAGTAGATAATCCAGCAAGACTCTCCTTCCTAGAAGAACAAAAAACAGCTATCCCCACCAAAATAAAAGGGGAAAATGAATGAGAGATCAAACAGTGACCACTTGTTACAGACCAAAACCCTATTAAAATGCTGGACATAAGTATATGAGAGTTCTCAACCAGGAGATAAATAGACCAGGGAGCCCAGAAGAAGAGACTAGGAATTATCCAGTTGTTTTGTCTCTTCACTACTCTGCAGTCCCTCTATATCGTCCATTAGGGAGGATACATGATAGGCAAAATGCCAAATCATACTCCTGAATGTTAGCCACATATATCATAGAAGCAGAACAATAATCAGCTATTTCCTGAAGCAGCAAGAATAAATACAAGGTATAAGCAGTACTAACACTGTAGATCCAATATTCCTAAAAAAAATCTCCCCCAACCACACTTCAACTTTCAGTGAAACAAGCATGTAGTACATTTGCTCTAAAGACAACATTCTTTGTGATACCTCAAATACTTCATACCTCTTGAATTAATTATAAATTGTTTGCTAACTCTAAAGATATGATGTCTTATTTAGATACAATTGAACATCACCCTTCAGACAGTCTTGACCACAAAGATCTACCTAGTTTAACACATTACAGAGCTGAAAGAGTATCATCATGTCTTAGCTGATCACTAATTACCTTATCCAGAACTTTGAGAAGACATGCAGAAAGTGAATAGTTTCTGATTTACTGCAAAAAGTCACACATAAGCTGTCTTCTGAAGCAGCAGGAGAAAAAACAAACAGCACTTTGATAAAGGGAAAGAACAAACTCAGTGTTTATTTCAGAAAACAAGCTCTTGGACACACGCATGTCCCCTTGCACAGTGTACTGTCCCTTAGAGTTGCACATTACTCATTCATTTGTTCTCTGAAAATAACTGGCATAGTTCATGTAACAAAAATCTGCTTCAAGGTCAGATTTCTAACTCCATTGCTGTTTTCAGTTGAATAACATCTTATTCCACAGAAAGTCCTACTGCAGAAAATAAGATTACCCATTTAGTGTGGCAAATGGAAGTCAGGACATGGAATCTCTCACTTATTAGTTGTGTGAATTCTACATTCTTCTAATTTATACTGATTCTATTTAGTAAAACTATGCATAAAAAATAAAATCTAAGCAGAAAATCTGTATTTCTTTTGAATGCATCATAAGTATTGCAGTTTAACTTCTATATTTGGATATGATTTGCTATATAAAGGTGTATAGACAGTCTCTATCATGTTTCTCTACAGGGTAGAAAACAATGCTGTCAAAAATCCATTCTATTAAGAAACTCCCCAAAATACTTGCAGACTTGAACTTATTTGTAAAATAACATGAGATTCAGCATACATATTTAGAGGCTTTGCTAAATGCATTTTCTTACTACCTCAGTTTGTATGGCATTTATATTTCAGAGCAATTTTGTAGAAAACATAAGACCATGCCATGATTATTCAGGAAATTTCCCTACTGAGAGTCACATAGCCAAGAGCAACAACGTGAATAAGCAAGAGTTGTTCATCATGCAACTAAAAGAAAGTTAAAGTAAGAATTTTCAGATTGATGTGAAAACCACAATACAATTACGGCAGATTGGAAAACTGCCAGCACATACACTGAGTAGTTCCTCTATAAACATGATCCTTCAGGAAATAAGTATCCAGACATTAGATCATCTGAAGTAATTACCATCATTAACAAAATTCTGCTTTCTCAAACAATCAATCTACATGAAAGCTTTGATGCACATAGAAACTTTCCTAGTGTTTTCTCCCAAATGACATCAGTTTACATTTGCATTTCAAAAAAATGTGTTACTTCATTTTGGAAGAGTATCAAAGAAAATTAAAAAACGTGATAAATACATTCACAGTCTTTAACTTTTCCTTACACAGTACTGATTTTTAGCATCCTTTGTAGTAAGGAGTTAGACTGACTTGTTTTCAAATCACAGTTCTATCACTGAAGCAACACCAATGAATAAATAATGTTCACTTCTCACTGAGAAACACAAGATATTTCAATTAAAAAAGAGAAATTATTTTCTTCATATGCATAAACAGCAGAAGGAGTTCCAAATAATTTGTAACAAAACCACCTGCCAAGTAGGTAAAGTAGACATGGTGGTGTTGAATCCCAGCAATTGCATCAGGATTTTGACATATTTTGAATGTCACCCTGACACGGTAAAACAGTACTTTATGAGATATGCATTTGTTTCTAGCACAATTTTAGAAATTCCATCACAAGCAATAGTGACAGCTTAATATAGAACCACTGACAGCGTACATATGGCACCAAAAAAGTTTGCAGTATCTCTACAAAAGCAAAATATTTGCATAATTAAGATGAAAGTACTGTCTTCACTGTTAGGTATTGTAACAATATCATTTGAGGTACTAAATATTTTATTTACAAACCTTTGAAACCAGATACACTACAAGCAACAACTTTTTATTATTCTGTTAGGTTTCCAAGTTTAATCTGCTCCCTTCTCTTCTACATCTTTCTCTCTTCTTATCCCCATTAAAAGCAGTGTCATTTAACAGTCATCTGCATTTCTTTTCCCTGCTTACGAAAACTGGTTTTGGAAGTTTAGCAAGTATTTATTCATACACACTAAGCTCATAGTTTTGTGATAAATGGTTTGTAATCCTAACAGTTGCCATTATTCTGGTTACTATAAAAACAAACTGGGAGCTGTCAATGGAGCTAACACATCTTTGAATGTGTTTTTTTAACCCATGGTTTTTTTAGAAAAAGAAGTGAAAAGCGTCCTTTTTTGGTACAATACATTACATATCTATGCAACACATTATTCACATGTTTTTTAAAGAGGAATTGCATTCTTATTTTCTCTGCACTCCAATACATTTGGCAACACAGCTTTTAATTTGTATATTTTGATGTGTGTCAGTGTGATGCCTGTTGAGAGAAGAGAGCTGTGGCAGGTCACGTGAAATTTATCAAGAAAGAAATTCAAAACTGGTTTAGATACTACATCTCTCGGCCATTACCAATGCCAATGCTTTTTTTAAACTGTATTTTTAAATAGATGTCTTCCTTTTTCATTGCAAACAAATAAAACCTAACAGAAACCAAGAAGCAAAATACCTAAAAAACCTCAGTAAATACACATGAAATTGATGCAAACTGCTGTAAAGGTACAAATTAAGTTACATCAGAAAAACAAAAACAACCTCAAAGTAAATAGCCTTTTCTGCAATTATTGCCGTGGAAGAATCACTTCAGTACTTGAAAATTCACCTTGCCCAAGGCCTCTTTTCACGCACCTCCTTCTTGTAGGCTGTCAGGAGTGGAGAATATTTGTATCTCTTTAGTGACTCTAAAGAGCCCAGAATGAATAGTTTCTCCATTTAGACATATTGGATGCATGCTTAGAATTGCATAATGTACTACAAGAAATTGTATGAAAATTCTTCTATTCCACAGATGGACCACAAGAATAATCCTTAAAATAATCACAAAGGTAACAGTGAAAACTAACGTGGGATGCCATGTTCCAGTTCCCACTGACTGGAAAAGTGGAAACATAACCCCCATTTTTAAAAAGGGAAAAAAGGAAGACCTGGGAAACTACAGGCCAGTCAGTCTCACCTCTGTGCCTGGCAAGATCATGGAACGGATCCTCCTGGAAGCTATGCTAAGTCACATGGAGGACAGGGAGGTGAGTCGAGACAGCCAGCATGGCTTCACCAAGGGCAAGTCTTGCCTGACCAACCTAGTGGCCTTCTATGATGGAGTGACTACATCAGTGGACATGGGAAGGGCTACAGATGTCATCCATCTGGACCTCTGTAACGCCTTTGACACGGTCCCCCACAACATCCTTCTCTCTAAACTGGAGAGGTATGGATTTGATGGGTGGACCTTCCGGTGGGTGAGGAATTGGTTAGATGGTTGCATCCAGAGGATGTCACCAGATGGAGATTGGTGACAAGTGGTGTCTTGCAGGGGTCTGTATTGGGACCGGTACTGTTAATATCTTCATCAATGACATAGACAGTGGGATCGAGTGCACCCTCAGGAAGTTTGCAGATGACACCAAGCTGAGTGGTGCGGTCGACACACCAGAGGGACGGGATGCCATCCAGAGGGACCTGGACAATCTCGAGAAGTGGGCCCATGTGAACCTCATGAGGTTCAACAAGGCCAAGTGCAAGGTCTGGCACCTAGGTCGGGGCAACCCCCGGCATCACTACAGGCTGGGGGATGAAGGGATTGAGAGGAGCCCATGTGGAGAAGGACTTGGGGGACTGGTGGATGAAAAGCTGGACATGAGCCAGCAATGTGCGCTCACAGCCCAGAAAGCCAACCGTATCCTGGGCTGCATCAAAAGAAGCGTGGCCAGCAGGTCAAGGGAGGAGCTTCTGCCCCTCTACTCTGCTCTGGTGAGACCCCACCTGGAGTACTGTGTCCAGATCTGGAGCCCTCAGCATAAGAAAGACACGGACCTGTTGGAGCGGGTCCAGAAGAGGGCCACGAAAATGATCAAGGGGATGGAACACCTCTCCTAGGAAGAAAGGCTGAGAGAGTTGGGGTTGTCCAGCCTGGAGAAGAGAAGGCTTTGGGGAGACCTTCTTGCAGCCTATCGGTACTTAAAGGGGGCTTATAAAAAAGATGGCAGCAGACTTTGTAGCAGGGCCTGTTGCAACAGGACAAGGGGGAATGGCTTTAAAAACGAAAGGGGAGTAGATTTAGACTAGATAGAAGGAAGACATTTTTTACACTGAGAGTGGTGGAACACTGGCACAGGTTGCCCAGAGAGGTGGTGGATGCCCCATCCCTGGAAACATTCAAGGTCAGGCTGGACGGGGCTCTGAGCAATCTGATCTAGTTGCAGATGTCCCTGCCCATGGCAGGGGGGTTGGACTAGATGACCTTTAGAGGTCCCTTCCAACCCAAACTATTCTATGATTCTATGAAAGCAAACTCAGATACTTCAAAGAAATTACTTTGATAGCAAGAAAGAGACACGTAAAATTGTACATCAAATTGTAAAGTATTTTACAGACAACGTCCTGTTCCATTACAAGAAAGTGACAGAAATCGCAAATATAACATAGAGCTCAAAGAATTTTTTTTTTTTTTTTTTCAGTTTCTGGACATTTCATGAAATTGCAGGCTTAGGAAATTGTTAAAACACTGCATATTTCCGCACTCACAGCTTCTCCAAACCCAGAGTCTTGCCTGTATTTGCTTGTATATTTTATATTTTGTGTACTGCTTTACGTAGCACATCTCTGAATTTCTGACTACAGAGGTATGAAAGGCAGAGAGCAGTCAGTCAAAAACCTCATTCTTTTAGAAGCCCATAGGTAAAGGTTTTTGAGGATTATTTACTCAACAATATTTTCTTGTAAAGAGTTTACGTAAGTAATGTACACATTCTTTTAAAATACTGTTGTTTTAAAAACAATACACAAGAGGAGCTGATAATTCTCACTTTTGACTAATGTGAAGTTTCAGTTAATCAAGTACATTTTTTTTATGTCTTTTGTCAAAGTTCAAGTTGTCAGAACAAATGTAGGCCCTGATACCTGATCTGCCTTTTAGTCAACTAATAGAAAGATAAACTGTATATTCAGTTTCTATATTTTTACAAACTCACTTTTTTTGCTTTGCTACCCTTTATCCATAATAGTCCATGACCACCACTGTTCAAAGTGAAAGCTTAATAGTATCTTAATCTGCAATACTAAAAGTATCCCAGTGACTTATCATGGACCTAGCAGGACTCACAAAAAGGTGTAAAGAGGAAATGCTCAAGTTGTTCTTTATGAAAGTCAAGTCTGCATGTTGTTTTCATATTATTTACCAGTCTATTATTATTTGTCAGAGTATTGCTTTCATTCCAACTTTATCCATTTTTTGGCTAATTTTAATGGTCTTTTATATTCTTGTCTGCTTTATGGAACCTACTGCTGGGATTTCTCCTGTAGCAAACTTACCACCTAATCAAAGCCAGGGGAAAAGTTGAGGGGAGGAGGTGTTCCTTGGAAACACAAATATTTCTTATGCCTGCAGCTGAAACAACAAATATTGAGCCAACTGGCTGCCTCAACTTCGTTAAGTTAGTCGGGTAGACACTTAACAGAAAAGTTTTTGAACCCTTAAGAGCAAGAATAATATTAGCAGAGGGAGAAGATCATAACCACAGCTTCATGTTGTACCAATGAACTAAAGACACCATCATGTCACATGAGGACACTCCTCAACTCTTTCAAACACTCAGAGAGGAATACAAAACTTAGGGAGTAAGGAAAAGGGGCATTTTATTCTCAAGATGACTTTGCTAATCATCACAAAAATCAGGAGAGTAGTGCAGTTACCAGACTCGGAGAGAAAAAAATTAACTCTCTTATTGAAAGTAGGTAACTGCACATAGGTTAATACTAACTGGAGAGGGAGCTGAACCCAGGAGACATCACAACGTATTTCCTCACACAAAAATACTTGTCACCAGACAAGCCATTTGTTCCCCCTCCAAACACCCTTCTCCATTGTTATACAGGATTGCTTTCAAAGCAATTTGGAAGTTGACATACAATGATTCTTCAGCCTTCCCAGCAAAGGGATTCACAACAGTTTTTCCAGCCCGCCATTCAAGTCAAAAAAGATTCCAAAAAGCTTCATGCTTTTAACACAGATGAACGTGCAGTGGCTTGCAAACCACCTCTCAATAAAATATCTGACTTCTCACAAGATAAGATCATGATTTTATTAAAAATGTGGAACACATGAGGTTATTGCCTTATGCAACTTTGCATAAGAAAATTTAACTGCAGGTCATTTATCACACTGCAAGAGTTGTAGATCCTTTTATCAATCCAGAGAAGATTTATCTCTTTCATTTCAGTGGTAGGGAAAAAAGGGTTACTCAAAAAAAACCCCAAAAAGTGGCTAATAGAGCTTTGCTTTAGGGACTGGGAGTGAGAAAGTGATTTTTTTTAGTTTACTGAAATATCAGGTACTGATGAATTAGGGTTTCTTATTAAAGATTTAATTTTTTCACTTACTGTGAAAATTCAAGTAAAACAACTTCCTGCTGCTGTGTCCCAAATGCATCATCAGTTAACAAGCCATGCATTTACCATCTGTTTTCTTTGCTGGATAGGGTCAATACTGTAGGTTAGAGTCTGTTAGTTCATACTACAGCTTATTTTCAAAGTTGTTGCACAGAAAAGTTGCACAGAAAAGTTGCACAGAAAAGTTGCACAGAAAAGTTGCACAGAAAAGTTGCACAGAAAAGTTGCACAGAAGCCCATTTTAAGCATATAGAATCATAGAATCATTAAGGTTGGAAAAGACCTCTAAGATCATCGAGTCCAACCGTCGACCCAACACCACCATGCCCACTAAACCATGTCCCTAAGTGCCTCATCTACTCGTCTTTTAAATACTTCCAGGGATGGGGACTCAACCACTTCCCTGGGCAGCCTGTTCCAACCTTTAACCACTCTTTCAGTAAAGACATTTTTCCTCATGTCCAATCTAAACCTCCCCTGCTGCAACTTGAGGCCATTTCCTCTCGTCCTATCGCTAGTTACTTGGGAGAAGAGACCGACACCCACCTCGCTACAACCTCCTTGCAGGGAGTTGTAGAGAGCGATGAGGTCTCCCCTCAGCCTCCTTTTCTCCAGGCTAAACAACCCCAGTTCCCTCAGCCGATCCTCAGAAGACTTGTTCTCCAGACCCCTCACCAGCCTCGTTGCCCTTCTCTGGACACCCTCCAGCACCTCGACGTCCTTCTTGGAGTGAGGGGCCCAAAACTGAACACAGTATTGGAGGTGCGGCCTCACCAGGGCCGAGTACAGGGGCACGATCACTTCCCTACTCCTGCTGGCCACACTATTTCTGATACAGGCCAGGATGCCATTGGCCACCTTGGCCACCTGGGCACACTGCCGGCTCATGTTCAGCCGGCTGTTGACCAACACCCCCAGGTCCTTTTCCAACAGGCATATACTCCAGTTCTCGCATTGTAATTTGGGGCTGAGAAAACACTTCTTACAAACCCTCATCATCTTGATAATAGCATAACAACTGAAGCATTTAAGTTGGAAGTATATACCAGAAACATTTCATGTTGAAACTACTGTTATCACTTCATATAAAAATCCATTTGTTAATTTTGCTGACTATGCTAGTTTGTTTCATTCTTTTTTTTCTTCCCCCTTTATCACAGTAGAATGGCATATTTTCAGTGTGGAACAGACTTGGCAATGCAAAACAAATACCACATTCTGTCAACACTTCCCAGACTTTCCCCATTTCCATACCACTGCCTATTTGTTCATTATCTTTTTTTCCTCTCCACCACAGCACAAGGACAGAAGCAGTTTACAGTTCCTTCAAGAGTGTATTAACTTGAAATCTTAATGAGTGAGGAAACCTTTCTCCTTCTCCACCACAGTACTTTACACTCTTACCTGTGTTGAGAGTTTCAGTGCTCTTCCTGTGAGATGGTGTGTGTAGAAATGCCACACACACTGCACAGTGATTATAGTGCTGATCCTAACTATGTGTTAGAAACTGTTTAAAAACGAAGTAAGAATGCAGATTCACAGAATAAAATAACAATTCCACATATATAATTTAACAGGGAATAAAAATACCCTAGCAGAATAGTCAAAGGAGGAGACTTAATATTTCATCTGAACATTATAGTTCTTGTCCAGACTCTAATTAAAAGAAAACAAACACTAATTCTCCTATTCATTGGTTACTAGTTTTGGTATTAAGATAATTCTCTCTCTTGACATTTTGTTAAAGCCAGATCCTCAGAAAAATACTAGGAAAGGCTAATTTCAAATCACTATCTAACACTAAAGGGTGAAGTAGAATTTGCAAACTCTCCCATTGAAAGATAAACTGAGCTGTGAGGGGTCCACCAGACTTTAGGATGAGCACAGAAAGCCAAGCATACGCAATGGGTGCATTAAGCACTGTCTATAGACACCTGTTGATTCCAGAAATCCAATGTGTGAAACCAAATTCACCAATAAACATACTTGTATGCACAAATCATCTACAATTTTCCAGAATGTCCTATACAATTTGTCTGGGATAGAAATTATTAATGGCAAAAAAAGCATTAAAAATGTCTCAACAAGTGGGGCAATGGAAAAGTGTGGCATCATTCTGTTCTCGAGTAACAAAAAAACCTCTCAGGTTTTCAAAGCCATCTTTGATAACAGAAGTACAACAAGAAAGGACTGTCTAATACAATTAAACCCTAAGCAAATCATGAAACATCTTTTCAAGCGCTTGAGATAATTGCTAAGACTATGTACCTGAAAAAATGCACAATGTGTAAGTTTACATTGGCATTTTAGTTTAGGCATTACAAAATCTTAAGAACTGCAAAATCTTCACATCGTTATCTCTACAATTAGTGATTTGTGATTAGTCAAGAGCCTTTGTAGCAAGCACAGAGAACCAAAATAAATGAGAACATTTGTTACTGTATCAATACAATACAGAATTACTGTAAACAGTGGAGATGGCTAGCAAAGAACTGTGTTTCTATCTGTATATCAAGTACTGCATTTTAAAATAGGAAAGTGATGAGAACATTTCTTCTCTCTACTTTTCTTTTCACCCCAAATAATCAAAGAGAAACTTTCCTTACTTCCCATATTGGAGAAATGTTATTTTGAACAGTTTACTGGTGTCAAAAACTAAAGCATGGCTTATTAGAGAAAGTCTGTAAATATCCCAGTACAGACATATACATGTCACTGTCTTGTTATCTGAAGATATCTAATTGTTATCTAATGTTATGTAAATTTTTCTAGTTTCACATACCTTTTAGATGTGGCTACCACCTTGTTTCCTTTTGCATGAGAGCAAACCAGTAAAGAAAACACTGTTTTGTAACAAAACAGGATTAAAGAATAGAACCAGAGCTGTAATATTCATAAAACATATGCCAAGAAAAGCCAAAAGAATTAAGAAGAGAATTTGAATTCAGTTAATAATATTGTTCATAGAAAGAGCTTCATGTGTTGGTTCAATTACCCTTAAAGCAAAAAAAGAAAACAAAGAAATCTCTATTTTTGAAGTTCAGTTGCCAAAAGAGAAAAATAAAACAATAACTAACTGAAAGTACTCCAGTTAAAAGCCACATGAAAGAGAACCACATCAATTAGCTAAGAAACTGGAAATATGAGAAATGAGGATAATCTGACATTCTGTTATTTAAGGTCTATTATTTGAGCATTAATCCTAGTGCTTATTCACACCCCTAAAAGGAAGCATATATTAAAGTGTTTTGGTTTTTTCTTCTTTAATTCAGCATATAGATGGGGGGGGGTGTTGAAAAATTCTAAAAGTTCACTTGAAAATTACTTTTAACAAGACATACCAAATGTCTATGCTTAGAACAGCTGAGATTGAAATTATCAGAGGTAAATACAACTAATACACACCATAGTTGAGGAAATTTCTTCCTCATTACTCATGCTATAGCTGCAGTTGGGGCAAATACTTTTCCTCTCTATCCAACCCTAGATTAATCACCATTTTAGATGATGGTTTTGATGCCGATACTACCCTTGCAATTTCCAGCCACTTCATCAGAAGCTGTGAAGCCTCAGAGCTGGATCCCTAAGCACAAAAGTAAATAATTAACCAATTTCCAATAAACCCTGTTGAACCAAGAGAAAATGCAATCTACTGCAGTAAGAATCCTTTACCTTCTCTGATTTCACATTATATCCAATGCCCTACATCTACAACTGTCCATCTTGATAGTAGCAAAGGAGTTACAAAGCTAGCAAGAGAGAAAAAGATGTATTAACTTTCTAAACCACATGATTTTAAAGAATTTTATGTGAAGACCCAGAAAAGAACTTTAATTCACATTATTTAGGTTTCATTTAGATAAAATTCATCACATTTCATTAGCTTTGTCCTTCTGTCTTGCTTTCTAAAATAGCCTATGGTTCTTCAGTCCTGCAACGTGATCGTGAATGGAAGTAATGACATTAACTTCAGTACTTTAGTAGTCTTTCAACCAATTTCACATATTTTCCCCTAATTTTTCAATTTTATCCAAAGCCATGTCTATTGGCAGACAAATCTTACTTCCCTTTAATGAAAAAAGACTATTAATAGTAGTTAATATTTACAACAACTACAGTATTCCAATGAAGATCAAGAGAATGACATGGAAGCCAAGAGAGGACAGGAAAAAAATTTTTATTAAGCAGCTATCTTTAGCATGTTTGGAAGATTTTAAAATTACTTTTCACTTTTTTGTAAGTGACTTCTGGGCGAAACAAGACTTTTTAAAAAAAAAAGTTGGAAAATTTTGACTGAAGAAAGGCATCTCTTACAAGCAGTCTTACCTCCCAAAAAGAAAGAAATTATCATTTTCCATTCAAAAATTCTGCACTGACCTTGCAAGCAGAAATAAGTAGTTACATGCTCAGTCTTGTCTAAGTAGCAATTTGTCTAAATTGATTATAATGGTTAATAAAGCATGATAAAGATGCACCAACTCATTTAAATGAGGATTTGGAAAATAGTGTTTTAAGCAGAAAAAATTAGCAATCAAAAACCCACTGTCAAGAGAAACCAACAATACTTTTCCACCAACCCCACTGCAATTGGTGGCAAAAAGTATATTGATTTTGAAATATACAATGAAAGATCAGAATCATATCAGCATATTCAACATACAATTAACAATTATGAAACTACAAGAACAGAACCATGCAGAAAGTATAAAACTGTAATCCCTGTACATATTTACCAATGCTTAGGTCTCAACCCTTAGGAAGCCTATGATCTGTGCTGAAAAGGACATTAAATAAGGGCATATTTACAAAACACACCAGACAATCACTCTTGTTGCACATAAAGCAACCTCATAGATTCCCCCAAGAGAGTCAGTAATGATGGTTCATTGACAACCGGTGACATTAGGTGTCATGGAAAAGCAGTAAAATATTGATTGATGGTCTCCTAGAAACCCTGACTTCCCTATAAAATCTTATTTGTTGTTACGAACCATGTAATCCAGGATCTTTATATATGTGCTACTTATTTAAGAAGCAAAAACTTCTTTCATTGTAAAAATACTTTCTTTGTATTAGCTTTCTGGACTAACTTGGTATCCATTAGATACTACACCAAACGGCATGCACTGCAAAGTTTTACGGGCAGAAGACAACAAATCACAATCTGCAAGTTAGAGCAACAATTCTGCTGGAAAGTACAAATTTTAAAGTATATTTATTCCTGTATTGCTACATATATCAAGTGCTTGTCACTAGAATTATATAGCACTCATTTTGTTAAGGAAGTATCACTCAAACAGTTGCTTAACAAAAGCCGGTGTATGACTGTCTTGCCAATTACTGGTTTCTATTAGCTCAAATCTTATGTTAGCTTTGTAGGTTCCCTTCCCTTTTATTAAGGGTTGTTTCTTCTGGCACTAAACAATGGTTTCCCTACCTACCCTGTTGGCCACCTGTGACACCCAGATCGATAGTAACTTGGTCTCTACAAAGACAGGAGCAAAGGCACCTAACCCCAAAGTTGTTCTCCACCAAGGGCTTTCAAACACATAGGTGGTATCATGAACTGCAACTCACGATGACCATCTGCCTGCAACCCCCAAGTGAATTCATTGCAAACATGAACCTTTCTTTCTCCTTCTGAATGTGTATAAAGTACTCCAGAAAGCACAACAACACAACACCAATCAACTGGGTAACCTAATGGACAAGTTAGTGTCCATTCTAAATCTTGGATGAAGAAGCAACAAGAAGATATTTCCTCCTTCTCTCATTCCACAGCTGGTTACACAACTAGATTTTTCATTAAAACAGGTATTTTCTTGTTTGTGTTCATCCTCTTTGGTTACACAAGACAGTCATATTACAACACACATGCAAAGTGTAGCTACCTATTTCCACATATGGCAGAGAACAGGCAACAATTACACAATTCTGCTAATATAAGCTATTTAATATCATTCAGAAATAAGGCTTTAATATTTACATTTTAGAAAGTTTAAGGATTTACATAAGTCACTCTGGATCATGATAAGTAATGCTCAAAGCGAAGTAGTGGATCCATCCAAGCAATAGTAGGGAATCCATCTTGCACAGCTGCTTACAGGCATTCTTGCTAGTGAGGATGTTAGAGCTAAAGTATGAGTAGAAATTCAGAAGTTTCTCTTTCCAGAAGCAGTTCCATAGTGTCTGCAGGATTTTAGAAGAAAAGGTGGCTCTTACTACACGTCTGCAGGTGTTTAAATGAAATATTCCTACCACTCCCCTCTTACAGGAAAAAAGTTGGGGTACAGTAATTTTGAAAAACGTGCTGTTAGCAGAACTAATACAACAAAGCTTACAGCAGTGATTCCTAAGGGTTTATAGCCTTTATCACTTACAATCTTGCCTCTGTTCATTGATACAAACCTATTTCTCCTATCCTCTGATATTTCTCAGATACAAATTTGTTCAGACAAAACACATAAGGGCCATGTACAAAAAAAGAAAGGAAATGGAGAAAGCCTTTTAATACATTATCTTTTAGAAACTTATACATTACTTAAAATAGAAAGTTTTACTGGTTAATAACTAAGTACAAAATAAGAGGAGCTGCACATGAGATTACTTCTCACCATTATGGCATTAATTTCAATAAAATTTCTTCATTGGTTATAAAAAAATTAAACTTCAAACTGTTAAACTAACAGCAGAAACTTTTTTTTTTTATATCTGCTTCCTTTCATTCCTCCAATTTTTCTTTTGTCATTACTTACCCATACTCTGTTCTGTTGTTTTGCCCATGTGCTTGCTGAAACAGGTGAGAGTTAATATCTGGTTTAAGAACAAGTGGGGTAGCTAACATCACAATCTTCTACTTTCAACACATTCTCTTTCTCCAGCAGCACACCTACTAGCAATTATTCTGACAGGATCATTTTATAGATGTATTCAAACCCCTGTAAGTTTTTTTTTATCACTGACATATATTAACTGAGCTTTAAAACAGGAATATCATGTGAAATGTAACATAAGAACAAACAAACAAAAGTTCACAGTTAAATAAGAAACATTAATCCATTTCCTCATAGGTCTCTAATGTACTTCAAGTCATCCACCTCTTTTGTCAAACAGTTTATTGGACGGCCTAGCAAGAATCTAGTGCTGGAGTCTTGCTCCAACTTAATTCTTTCTGCATTTGTACAAAAAATGGTTTCAACAAGTTATCCAACTTGCGATTAGAGCATGCATGCTATGCAGCTTCTTTGCACTGTATCACAAGGTAGCTACTCAATTGAGCAATCTTTTATTGCCTTATCCAAACTTGATTTTGTTATTATTTTTCTAAAACTGTTAACTTTTAATTACATTTCACACAATTGACAAAAAATGTGACTTCTATTTAAGGAGCTCAAGTAATACAACTTTTACTAGCTTAGGTATCTTTCAAGTCAGTAAAGCTATTTAAACATTAGAAACTGGATGCATAATGCACGTTTAGCCCTTCTTCCAGTACTTTCGTGCATAAGCCAAGACCAATTAAAGGCACAACTCTGCATTAACTGTCTTTTGCCTTCAGATCCAGGTGAGAAATTCTTCCTTCCCAGTTAGCACCTTATTGCAACCAATCAACTCTTTGTGATTTAAACGTACGTATACATACAAATGGAACAAAGCTCTCAAAAAATATGTTTGAAGAAAACTAACCAGAGTATGTATCTCCTCAAGACCCTTTTAAAGCATATTTGGAATATCTGGACTGGTGCAGCTGACGATGCAAAAACTTTTGAAGGAAACAGGTTATTCCTGCCCCATCAGCTGCAACCATCAAGTTCACAGAGAGTCATGATATGAAAGTTAACTAACTCTCTTATCTAAGAAGAGAAAAGTGAAGTGCAAAAGTTAAGGCTAGAACATATAATACCACAGAAACTGCATATAAATGATGAAGTAGATTACCTATTTGAAAGTATTTACTTCAGTCCCTACCTATTCAGTTAGTCACAATTACTGTGAGGCTAAATTACTCTTTTAAATTGTCCTGTGTGTTTCTTTCTAGTCACAAGAAGTCAAGATGTCCTGATTTAAAATACACGTACTGCCTCAGAGATTTTTGGAAAACTATTGTCACTGGGTGCTTAACTGCTACAAACTCAAAGTTTAGAAGTAAAATATTTCCTTAGAGAAAAGGATATAGTCCATACCATATTCTGTACTATCACTGTATTCAAAGATTTCCAAACTGGGCTGTCCTACAATTTTTTTTTTTTTTTTATTTAAGATGTAAGCTTAGACAAGCAGGGGAATAAAAGTTCTCATGACTTTTCCTAATTTAAAGATCTCTAGTCCAAGGTGTTTGTTTATTTACCTGGTTCTTAAGATCAGATTCATTCCACTGTTACGCTACAGAATACCGTACTTAACCTTTTCTGTTTGTTAATATCATTTAAAAATAATAATAGGCTTGATTCATTCCTATAATTTTATACTTGTTGATATACCTGATTCTTATAGTATTTTGCTTAAAGTTACAGCATTCAGTGCTACCTGAGTAGCAGCTGTGTGAGCACCCTGGGAATTAGAAAGAACATAGTAACATTGAATGCAACCATAAAAGTGAACATTGGCCCATAATCAGGGTCAGAAAGGAAGGAAAGAAGGAAAGTTCTTATTTGCAGTGGGCAAATTCACAAATAGGCAATATATACAGAACAAATTATGAGACCTTCAAATGAATTTAACAAGGAATTTAAAATAATTGCACATTTTCAGATAAAGACTCTACAGGGTTCATAGAGAAGAAAAATATGTATTTCAGCATCAAATGCTAACTAAAAGAAGTGTATACTTTGGAGTAATGAAAGCAAAATGAGAGTATCAAAAAATACATTAACTCTTTTCGTAATTCCAGCATGTGAATTCCCAAATAATTAATTACTCTAATTTTTTTTAATCTATTTGCTTTCTGTTCAGTTTTAGAAAACCTAACAGATACTTCAATAATCTGCCTTGTCCATATTTGACTCAGAAAAAATTGGAATAAATGTGGGTTCTTGAAGCCAGGATTAATTCACATGCATACTGACATACAACTTGAGCCACATGTACCATCTTGATGGCTTCTCAATTTCTGTTTCCATCCCCAGGAAGGAGGGGGAGAGGTTGGAGCTCAGACACATCTTATCTGCAGTCCAGTATGATGCCTGGACAGCTTCTGTGGCAGAATTGAGGATGCAGGTAGTTTTACACTGAAGATAGTCCAATGGCAGCCACCCCATTCCACCCCCTCCCCAGGGTGGGCTCAATCCACAGTCTCTGCTCCTGTGAACAAGCTCTCTCCACCTTCCTTCTGCCATCACCATGCTCACCTGACCCTTCAGGAAAGTTAGCTAAGGAGGTAAACTAGAAGAAAATTAACCCCATCTAAACCACTGACTCATTCAATGCTGGTTTAGCTTCTTGAAACATCTTGGTTGAGCACCACCAGCTGCATAAGGAAAGCATTAGGAAAGTACAGCTCCTTTCAGGGGCAGGCAGCCCTTCCTTTAGCTGGCATATGAACCTGTACCCTGAGCAAGACTTGCTCAGGAGACTGCAAGATATGTTGGATCAATTAAGGAGTTTTGCACTTTATAAGTCATCTTCTCAAGCCAAAGCCCATGCCTCGCTGAAGTACAAGAAGGTCCTGAAAATATCCAGACACGTATATCTTCGGTTAGGAGGAAGCAAGTTCTGTTACAATTCATCCTTTCTTTAATATGTAGGATTAATCCTTTGAAATGTGTTTTTAAGTCAAAAAATGAAAACACACAACAGAGAAAAACTCTTTCTTATTCAATTTTTTTAGGTGAATTTGTAAGCAAACCTGTTATTCACAAAGACATTACAGTATCACCTTATTTCTTGTGTTTAATGAATGCATCCTTCACAAGGAGGGTGCTATTTCAGAGTGTGAACTATGCTAAAAAAAAGAAGAAAAATGGTATAGTCACTGCTGCTTCCCCCTTCTCCACTGCTATAGTAATACTAGGTGGCAGGTTTCTGATTAAAGTACCTTACTTCAGTTCCGTTGTATTAGTTGAGTTGCCCTGTTGCATTTAGAAACTATAACGAGTCTACTTCTGAAAGCTATGGTATCTTGAAAGCAAAAAGATGATGACTTCCACATGAGCTTATTTGTAAGTTCAATTACAGTTTTAAACTTCCCTCATCTTAAGTTGAAACATCTCAAACAAATAAGGTAAAAAATATGAAAAATGAGGCAACAGCAGTTCCCCCATTTTTTCTGCTTTTACTAAAAATTAGCATATTAAAAAAAATATCCTTTTTTTGAGAATTAGTGTCAGGTCAAACATTAAAATTTTGGTTTTAAGACTGCCCAAGAAAATCTGTTTCACATAATAATTGGGTTGAAGAAAGGATATTCACAGTGCTTTGATATTAACATCCAATAATTAATTACACACCTTTATCACACAAATTCTAATAAATTTAAAATAATTTGTGACAATTTTTACCCTACATGACTGAGGACGTTATATCAGAATGAACTTGAATAAGGTTCATCAGGTTCAAAATAATGTTTAGCTCTGCTTTCTGCAGAAAAAGGTTCTGTCAAGGGAGAAAAATTACAAAACCCAGATGCACGCACACACAAAAACAAAGGAGAAATCCACATCATTGCCAGTTACCTCTCCATCAGTTTCAAGTCACTGCTGATCGTGAAAATGACAGCAAATTTCACAGTGAATCTCAGTACTATGGAAACGATGAGAGGTACAGCAGTCTGTTAAGGGAAGCTTTCTCCCAAAAGTGCTAATTTTACATTTTGTTTTTTATGTGAACTGGCATACAAATATACACACTTCTCTTCCTGTGTGTTTTGCATTGCACAAAAGAAGAGGAAAAAAAAACACAAGAGAAACACAGGATTGAAGGACAAATACAGCCTTCTGCCATGAAATTTGAAGTGTAACAGAGCACAGAGCAAGTGGCAGGAATGATTTTATATGGAGATTTGGTGTTCCTCTGGAGTCTGTTCTACTTTTCCCCCATTAATCCCTCTCCACAATATGTTAATGAAGCCAGGGTCACTGGTTTTGTGAAGTATCATTTAAACTGGTTTAAGGAGCTCAACATAGAAAATGCATAATGTTTTTCCATCCCATCTATATCTTTACAGTGTTTATTATATTTCTTACGTATTGCCTAAATTGGATTGTATACCTCTGTCAAAACGAAGAAACCATTTGTTTTAAATTATGTCAAATGTACTTTGGACAGCATAACATAAATCATACACAGAAATAAGTGGTTGGTAGAAACTAATACAAATAATAAAGTTGTATCTGTCAGCAGAAAAATTTAACCCCTTCTCAATCCCTCATCATCACAATGGGGGCAGGGGGAAGCTATTACAAAATAAATTACTCAAGATATTTAGGACCAGAGAAGGAGACAGCAAGAACACACAGAAGAAGCAGCTGAGCATTTCAGGCACTTAACAGGTAGCAAGGGATTTCTGAATTATCTGCTCCCAAAACTATTTCTAAGCTTGTTTGCTCCTGAAATTAGTATAATAAGAGTTTAAATTAGGACATAAACAATCCTGAGATCAGTTACTAGAGCAAATAAACTCTCCATCCTGCACAAATGTCCTTATTACCAGGGTAGAAAGTCAAGGAGAAACCACACGAGTCTTAAATCACTGGCAATTTCTGTGCAGTGGCACAACACAGAGCACTGACATTTACTTTCATTCAACCTGAACCTACAGTTTAATGGTTAGGACACTTTTCAGCTTAAAGGGAATGCTAAGCCCACAACATGGCTTTAACCATGGGGGCTATCCAGGTTGATATCTTAGATCGAGCACTAGATCCTTCCATACCCGTATTTAAAATGAGAGACCCAGGCCCTGCTTGGTTCCTCGGAACAACAGGAGTTACAGACTTTGAGAGGAGATCAATGCTCAGAATCGCACAGAGATGGAAACACTTTCCAGGAATCCTTAGTCAGGGACTCAGGGACCCAGGGCCCAGGGATGAGCAGATCTACAGTGAAATTCTGCTCACCAGCTTAGAAGTCAATCTTCATGCAGCTCTCGCTTCAGCTTGTTCCAAGCTTAGGCATGGGAAGGTATTATGCCTTTGGAGCAAAATATGTAAACACTGGGATCTGTACTGCTGAATTTGAAAGTTTTCAAGTTCAAAGTCTAGGCCATGTTGCTTAGGATTTTTTTTTTTTTCCTTGAGAAAAAACTGTTTAGAAATAGCCCTTATATATAAGGGAAATACTTTTCCCTGTAGCTGTACATTACCTACTCCAGCAGAGCCAGCTTCTTCAATATTCTTTTTGTGAGAGGTGTCTATTTCTTTACATTTCAATATAAGCTTGTTTCTTGCACAGCTGTTGCTAATTGCTGTCCCCCTTTTTCACGGAGAATGAGTGTTCAAGTGTTCTCCAAAGCTCCTTAGAGCTACAGCCACTATCCTTCAAAGACAAAAAAATTGCATTTCCGTTACAGACAAGACATATGCTCCTGCTACACTAACAACCTCTCCTACTGTATTTCAGAGTATGCCAGCATGTTCCTGACTAAGAAACATCAAAAGAAAATATTAACATCTACAAAATGCCTCATCAGAGCGTGACATAGCAGATCTCTTCTTGTCCCTACGAGATTTTAAGAAAGTCATCCAAAAAGAAGAAGCGCTGAAGCCCAGCAGCTTGCACACTCAGTGGTTGCCCTCACTTAAAACAGGATAGTCTATTTATCCATTTAACTCCAAACAAAGGAAGAAAATAGACCAAGACTCTCATCTTCCCTTAACCCCACCCCAATAACCCTCTATTAAACTTTCTTCTATTTCTTACCTTCGTTGCTTGTACTTTGTCACAATCTTCTCCCTGCTGTACTCCTCACACCTTCCTGCCCTTCTGAAATGCCACCAGCTGCTGCCCATAAGGCACCTAGCCACAGGCAGCTAATTGCTTCTACCTGCTGAGTCCATGGAAAGGGAGGGGTTAGGGTGCCATGTACCCCTTACAGGTAACTGCCACGTGGGTGCTTTCTGTCTTATTGTGGGGAGCCTTGTTTCTTTTGCTGCTTTCTCAATGCTCACAGTGATGCAGGCACATAAAAATACTGCAAGTCCTCGGTTGTATGTGCATCTTAATAACTTGGTGCTACATAATTATTGCTAGATTTGAAAGCTTCTTCACCCACATATCAGTGTAGCACAATAGCCTCTAGCTGTTAAAACAGAGGTCACAGAAAACTAACCTGCCATTAATGGCTTTATAATATTGTTAGGGCATAACCCTCAGCACAATAAAGGAGACAACAGCAAAGAAAGAAGCTCAGAGAAAAGATTTCAATAGCAAGAGGAGGAGAATAATGATGGTAACAATAACAAGAATTAACTACACTAGAAATTTGGAAAGAGTGAAGGAAACCATAGAAAACGTAAAGATAAAAATTCTTGAAAGTAACTATTTTATACTTCAAAATATTTTGTAATCTGAATAGTTTGATTACCACTGATTTATTGTATGTAACTTTATTCTGAATACACAGTTGGTACATAATGTTATAGAGTGCTGTATCTGCTCATTCATGGATTATTAATATTATTTAGACCATAATTAAGGGAATGTTTGTCTAGCAGCCCAATAAATGGTCTAAAGCATGCTGTACATACTTTTTCTTGTACTTTGTAGTCAGTAACATTGTCCCAAATGAAGTGTATTAAAAATATAATAACCAAAAACATCTGCATGTGTAAAACTGATTTACTAAATCACATTTGGTTTAGTTATAATTACAATATTATATCTTTAATTCCAACACTTTTTCTACATGCTCTGTGTATGTTGTGAGACATATACAATTAAGTTTTTTTCCCAGCTTCTTCCATTAGTCTGTCACCCTAGTCTGAAGAGTGCTATATTAAATGATAAAACAGCTGTTTTTCTTCAGCCTCACCACTGTCTTTTGGTAGCCTTTATGATAATAAAAGCTACAAGAAATATCTGAATTTCTAAACATAATAGCAGAACAAGCCACAATAACTATGCAATTTTTAAAAAAGTACTTGGTTTTATGTGTTTTCTCTTTCTTTTCTTTCAAGTTTTAGACTGGTTGTTAGTGATGCCAAACATCCATTGACTCTGTTCACTTTACAGCACAAATGTTGGTGGTATCACCTTCTAGTGGAAGCTAATTAGTTCCATTTCAAAATTACTTTCACCAATTTTAGGGCACCCACAGAGTGAAAGGAAGCTTTGAACTAAGCCTGGCATATAGAAAAGTAGTGGACAAGAGCATTTTATCCATGTTGTTCAGAGAGGACAATAGCATCTCTGTAAAATTTCTAAAAGAGCTTCATGTTATCTGAATACTGAATAAATAAATTGAACAGATCAAAATTTTAGCAAGATATGCTGTCATTTCAAATAGATGAGTTTGGAAATCAGTCAGGTAGGTGAAGAAATGTTATAACTTTCATCTTCTTGTGCCTCTTATTATGCCATTTGTAGCTACTGTTTCAAATCATAGACGTGGTTCATGATTGAATCATGTGAAAGAAAAAGGGAGAAAGAGCAAAAATTTAACATCTAGATTTTTCTCTCCTTGAGAATTCACATCATGATAATGTTGTCCTTTTCCTTTGTCAGTTTGAACATACTTCTATTGCGAAAGGGACAGTTAACACTAAACTTAATGCAATGAATCTAGTGAAGCTCCAAACTGACATACAAACATTTTCGGTGGAAAGAACAGACACATGACTTTCTTCTCACTGTCCTTTCTGACAGTGAACTGTAATGTCCCCTTTGTTTTTATGTCCAGTCTCAGGATTCAAACCTTAAGGGTATCTCCAAGTTTGCTCTTCAGATTTTCTTAACTATTCACTCTTTCTTTCATCTGATAAATACAGAATCCTCTGGTTTGTCTCAGGAAAAGAAATAAAGAAGATGGATATCACCTATATTTTTTTAAAGTCCTTATCCCTGAGAAAGCAGACAATAGTGGTTTTCAGGAAGGGGTTTCAGGTAAACAAGGATGAAAAATGAAAAAAGATCATCTATCAAATGAGTTAACATAATTCCTTTCTTCCCATGTTAGGATGAGAATTTCAAATAGTGCATCTGATGACACAGAAATAAGTGCAAGAGACCATTTCCCCTGTAGTCCAACTGGAACTCAACCATCTTGATAGGACTCAATCAAGAAATCAAGATGCGGTGTTTTATACATATGCATATATAGTCAGTAGGTGGAAAACTTAATTTCCAAGGTTGTTAAATTAATAAAGATTTTAATATTTTGTTATCCATTTTCTAACACAGCTTTTGGAACTATGTTGCCAAGATTGAATGATGATACAATAAGGTGTGAGTCTTATCCAGAGGGTGATTCACAAACCTTGCCCTTGGGAATAGCAAAGAATGGAAGGAGATTCCTGCTGATACAGGGAATTCATCTGGATACAGTTTGTATTGGTGCACGTGGCAGTTTCACAGATTTTCAGACTTATACGTACAGTTTTTAGCAATTCCTGCAGCTTGGGATGCAGCAGAAATTTTGGTGTGGAAGACCCCCTTATTATTGGCTGCTGGCCAGGTAAGTGTAGCATTACTTGCTAGCTTCCTGGCTGCTTCCACTGTAGTAAATCCACTGGCCATGAAGACTGACAGGTTGTCTAAATTGTGGTTTCTGGAAACTACTCAAAGACCTGTTCTCTTATGAACAGCAGAAGATACCTGATAAGAAGTGATATGCTGGTCTCAAGGCTGGAAGTTTTCCCCAGTATTTCCAGTTCAAATGAGGAATTTTTTCTGTATCACGCACTTGACAATGTTTTTTGGAACAGTCAGGATGAGTACGTTGGTTCCATTATAGTCACTGGCAGTATCAGACTGAGCCAGATTATCAAATATACAAAGCTTACAAGGAAAACTGGAAATTCTCCTTGGATAGTCTTGGGTTTCAGGACAAATCAGAAAGGAAAAGGGTGTACCTTACTGTTATAATCTTCCTTAGACATTTGCTGTTGGCCAGTGTCTGAAACAGGATACTGACTAGCCAGACTCTGTTCATCTTCTCTCAAGTCATGGTTTGGTTGGCTGAGATATGCATTTCTCTCTACTGTATGCACCAGGGCATTTTTAGAAACTGAGAATCAGAATAATCATCTTTTGTAGAAATGGCAGAATGTAAACCAGCAGTAATGGTAAGAAGCTCTTTGAGCCAATTTAGTTTGAATTTTAACGAGATTTGTATTCATTCCTTTAGATTAGCAGTGGAACCTGATATACTAGTACTTCGGTTGAAGCCTAATTTATATCTAATTTCTGTTCTCCAGAGTTGTCCACGTCATTTTCCTTACTAAATTTTTTAATGTGTTTTCCCTATTCCTCCTGCAGGAAGCATTCTGCAAAGTCTTCAGTCAACAAGTTGAACATTGGACTCACAAGAGAGCTGAGAAGAGACTGGAGGAACTGAATATGGTCACTTAAGTGGAAGGATATATACTACAGCAACAGGAGTGCCATGGCATGATTTGGAGTCAATTGATGTCACTAGTGCATTCCTTCTGTCAGTCAGTGCCAGCTGCCTGAATTCCTCATTATATATTTAGGGAAAATTTGTTTTGAAATACTGTTTTAGAGCTGAGAGAAAATATAGAAAGTAAGTCTTGTCTATCCTACGCACCTCACTTAATTCTTGTCTTGTAGTATTGTAGTCTCTCTGAAGATCTTCTCCAAACTAACTTAGAGTGCTTGTCTTGTTATCAGGGTTTAACTGATACACTTTTTCTTCTGTAATAAAAGCTGTCTTTCTATAGTGTTGATGTAGTTTGGGTGTTTTATGGTTAGTTTCATTTATCTGCTCTCTCTCCCCCCTAGAAAACTCACCCAGAAACCAGCTACTCTAATCTACTCATTCCTTGGGATTGTGATGTGATAATCCCCTCTGTGTTAAAACACTTCAGAGGATGTTGGGGTAGATACTTAGCAGTTCATTTGTTATCATGTGTTATTCACAATTAATTGTGAAGAGTGTCTTCCTTGCTAAATATTGAAAGTTAAATGTGCATGATATGTCTGATCATCTATTTTTTGTCTTAAAAACATGACAGTTATAGGACACTAACTGGACTTTTGATGATAATTGGGAACACTGAATCAGCTTACAGTCTTATCTTCAGGCATTGAAATGTGTATCAAAAAAACCCCCCCTTGGGATAAATGAGTTTTCAGAAGACATTGTTTCCTTCAAGTAACTTCAAGATAATTTTATAGTCATCTGTACTTCAGAACTTTATCTGGTTGACTAAAGTTTTTTTTCTTTCTTTTTCCAATAAAATTAATTACTTTTTCTGACTTCAACCAAACTTCAAACAAAAGCTCAAAAACATCTAAAATAAAATATCTTGAGAGATTAAGTTAAAAAAATTGGCTTCTTTCTATTCTTTGCCAAAACAGGCAAAAATTCTTACTCTATTTAGCAAATATTTTTGTCTTTGTTGAGTTTTGGCCTGGGAGATTTTTTCTGGCTTGTCACTCACTGGAAAGTACCAAAGGAGCTTCCTCATTCAAATCTACAGGGGAAAAAATATTAAAATTTAATTTAACTTAATTTAATTTTAAAAATTAAATTAAAAAATTCAAACCTATGTTAGGAACAAAACAAGATTAAGAACTACAGAAAACATGACTGAGGTACATAAATTAACTATGTATAGGAATTATTGAAGTAAATGATGCGGTGAGTTTTTGCATCCACACCTGATGTTACATACTTGTTAAGTTTAGGAAAAAAAAAACCAGTACAAAACCAGCAGAAGAGTGCTCAGCTATGGATTATAATAGTAATAGTGGATGAAAAGTCTTTTGAAGAAAGATAAAGGACTGTGACATTCATATTGTGATTGCATAGATTGCATCCTGAATAACAGTGCAATCTTGATACTTATGAAGAAGGGAAAACCTTCCCACCTGCAAAAAACAGCTGATCACTTTCAAGGTATATCATTTTAAGATACATTACAGTATTACACTTTTCAGTTTTACAGACTGAAAATTATATGTGAATATTAAAATATTTATTAAAATTAGAATATCAGCCTGTGATAAATATTTCTTGTACCTATTTGAATCCTAATTTTGGTTTATAACAATACTTTACTCATTGCCCTTAAGAAACAAAGTTGAAAAAGACAAAAAATTATTTTTGAACAAGGTAAAAACAATGATGGGATTAAAGAAATAATTTATCCCTTTGCACCACAGACTTTGAGTCCTTCTTTTCTGAAGTCTCCAACATAAAGGAAATGTCACAAATCCAGATCAGAAGTGAGGGTAAAGGGGTAAGGCAAAATGAATGTCCCTGTAAATCTCCCTCTGACACACTGAGCTACATTGTTTATTTATTAAGAGAGAGAATGAGAAGTTGTCATTTACTCCATTTAGCTTGCTCCATTTTGATGGTACAGGGTGCTGCTCTGCTGTTCTGCAGCCAGGAGTCAACACACACACTTCACGAAGCACAGAAACTAGATGTAATTTTCACTTATTTTACAGATTTTTTTAGCAGACTGACTTCATTGATCCTGTTTCTAAAGGATTAAAATGTATCAATACACCATTTAAGTGAGATTTCTGAGTAATAGGGCATGCCTTTTATTTTGAACGATGTTTTGTGAGCAAATCCAATCAACCTTTTAAATATATTTTTCACAAAGTATATCAAGCTGTACATAATCCTCTCAGGAAATCTAATGTACTAGATCCTTTTTAATGCTTCATTGCATCATGAAACAATCATGTAAGAATCTCTCTTGTGCATTACATAGCTTATTATAGATATGTTACACAAACCTTCAATGTTCATAAATACAAGAAAGAATAATGACTCTTCATGTAAATAATTTAGAATTTATTCTTTCTAGGTTGTATTTCTGTAATATTTACAAGCCCCAGAAACCCCACTATTGGCTTTATATATGACTGAAGTAGGCAGCTGTGTGTAACAGCATCCCTCAGACAATCCTGAGCCCCTCCAATCCTCTGTCCCAAAAGCTCCCCACTCTCCAGAGCATAGTCTTTCCATCCCCTACACATTTATTGCCCTTTCTCTTCCTGTTTTCACCACGTTGAAAAAAAATCCCTATTAGCTCTTCCTAGCCTTTTCATTCTCTTTTGTTATGGGTCTTTTTTCAACTGAAATTGTTTACCAAACTTCACTTGAATTTGTACATTTTCACAGCAGCCTTCTCACATTAGTTTTCAGAAGTCAGACCAAGTTGTCAGGAAAAAGAAATAAAAAGAGGAATAAAAAAAGAAAAAACCCTCTAGCTTTAATTTTGAATGAAAGACCTGAGTAAACAGAAGGAAAGTTAATTTTTTAATTGTTCTTCGATTAAAGATTATTTTGTTTGTTTGTTTGTTTGTGGGGTTTTTTAGGTCTGTTTTCTCTCTGGAACTAAGCATTGGTAGGCAGGAGATTTCTTGAAGAATATGTGATCCTTTCTTTTCAGCATGGAGTAATATGTATCAGACAAATCAAGTAACAGTCAGCGTATACACTGGACTATGATCATTATCTATTTCTCCACTGCAAGGCAAGCAGCACAAACCTGATACTGATCAGTGGTGGCAGAATGGGCACTAAAACAACAAAATTTGCTTCCTTTCCTATTCAGATCCCAGTCAAAAGAAAATCCCCACTAAACTCAAACATAAGATCCTATGGATTTTGCGGTGTCTGCTAACAGTGTTTTAATTCAGGCCCAGCATATGTATTTTTTATAGGGAGTTAATAAAGTAAACAGAAAGTCATAAAATGGGACTTCTGATGAACCTCTGTTGCAACTACAAGTAGATCAATTCACAATTTGTGGGAATGAAATATTATCCAGGTTCACAGCAGTCCTTGGCGGATAGAATAAATCCACTGCTGTTTTTGGTTTGCTCAAGTACGACAGGGAAGAGCACCATGGAAAAGGTTATAAATAAGTAACTTTGTTCTGTAACTGTGCAGTGGCTGATTCTGTTATAGCAATTCCATGCACACCATTTAGAATTTAATCACCAATTTTTAAGAGCATTTTGGATGACTCTTAGGAACTTTTCCCCTTATATTCTCTTATTATATTCCCTTGCAATAACGCAGGATTTGTTTAAGGCAGGGCTTGTTAACAATATCCAACTGTGGTATGGTACTCATCATGTGTCTGGTAAATTGTATTTCTATTCTGAAACATTAATAATATTAAAGCTCTCTTAGTACTTAATGACAAGAAGAAAAAAAAATCCAGAATCAGTTGTTTAAAAGAGATTGCAATTTCCCCACCTTGATATGAAGAATAATAATGCAATAATGAAGGTATCACTGCAAACCCATTTCCTGCCTCCTTATCTGCTCAGGAGATGGGTACTTGCAGTCATGACTTTATGAACTGCTAAGAGTTAAGGTAGCAACTTTCAAGGCTCCCTGGGAGAAACACGGGAGCCTGCAACCAAAGCCAACTCTCCCAGCCTTTCAAGACCTTGAAACCTTGCAGGTAAACTCATGGTGCACCCTTCCAGAAGGCAGGGGACACAAGATTTCCTACCTTTTTTCCAGGATCTCCAAGAAGTCTGACTTGACCAACAGATGACAAGGTTGTGAAGCTTCCAGCCAGTCTCACCTCCTAACCCAGATATCCCAAATCATCTGCATCATAGTTTACTTTTCAGGCATTTTAATAGAATAAGCAAAACTTGTGCTTCCTGAGTGACTTCTATGTCAGAAACACAAAATACCTAGCAGGCACAAATACAAGTTTTATCATGGAAATGGTTTAAGGTAACTTATTTTGAAGTTACTAATTTTAAAAAGGAGTTTTGGTTACTCCTAGATCTTGAACAATGCCTTTAATTTAAGATATGCTCCTATATTTCTTAAATATTTAGAGCAAACAGTTTATATATTAAAATCAAGAAGCACCTTGCCACTTTTCCTAGTTATTGTACTGGAATGAGATTACAGAAAATAATCTGGATGTTATTCCTGTTCCTTTCCAGAATTTGATCTCATTCATTCAGTCAGCCTTTGCTTTTTACTCAATTATGACTGTTTCCAACATGGTATATATTGTGGAAGTGAACTCCTATTAAGCTGATCCCATTAGTCCATCTTATAGTTTTGAAAAAGAAAGGTATTTCTTCATTTATAGTATTTTGTGTCAAAAGTTGTCTGTCAGGTCTTTACAGTGCTAGAAGGAAAGCAGCAAGTGTACCAACATGACTAGCCTTCCATCTTTCAAGCAGCTCAGATGATTTCTAATTTTCTGGGGTTAAGAATGCTGCTTTTAGTAAATTTGTTCTCCAGTCACCTTACATGTTGCAGATAAAGTAAACCAGATCTTGCTTATTTTTCTGATAGTCAGAAAACACTCAGTTGTACTGGTCTCACAGTGAATAAAACAGCCTCTATGATATTTCTTTTTAACAACTGGTAGTGTTTGGAACAAGAACAAGATATGTTCTGATTCTCTTAATGAGGAAAGCCTAGAAATACACAGTTTTCATCATAGCCAGATCAAAGGATAATCTTTACAGCAGGGATGAGGTACAGCTGATATACTGATGCTCATCCACAGCTGCCGGCAAACTGCCCATTGCCTGTTTGACATACCTATGGTAGGAATAATGACCTAGCAGTACTTGAACGAAGTATCTGAAAATAACAGCTACTGCCAGGCCAAAGATAATTTTGCTGTACTGTTAAATGTTTTGGAAGATGAGATTAAATAAGTGATTTGAGCATAGCCTTCAACTTTTCCTTTTTCTGTCTCTTTTTAAATTTGGAGAAGTAGCTGCAGAAATCATGTTCTTAAAAATGTTTATCAGCGCTGTTCATACATATGAGGATGGTAGCTACTGCACATTCAGTACAATGACTTCAACTTTACTGTTTATATTTTTTATATACCCTGATATCATTTTTAAGTTGCCCAAGTTTTCTTCCTTTCCTCCCAGAAAGTCATAGTGTGGAAATTTGGGTATCAATAAATTCTTCTTAAGAGCTTCCCGCAACAATGGGTGGAGTAACTATTTGAGAGTTCTGAATTTTGGGGCAGCATTTCTTTTCCTAGAATGTGTTTCTTTAGTGAATATTCTGGCATATATCTGAGGTAATTTTGAAATGACAAGTCACGAAGGGAACCATAAAACATACCCATTTCTGCCACCTTCTTACCACATGCATTTCTAGTACTTCCACACTCCAAAGACGTTTTTTCTTCAGCTTGTATAAAAGGGAGTTTGTATGTGGAGTTTCATAAAGAAGACAGAGGAGTTGTAAAACTTCTCCAAACTACTTCCAAGAGTTTTCCTGCGTATTTGTATGTACATTTTCAAATTATAAAGTAACGTGTCACAAAAAATATCAACATGATTCAGCAGTAGGGTGTTTAGTTGATATTTCTGCTTTCCTCATGTATTCAGTGGATAAGCATCTTCAGGGTAAATGTTCTGTTTATCCTCCAGGGGCTTGATCTGCTCATTTATATTTTATTACTGCTTTCATGCTGAAATCTTACCAGTTTTTTAGTGGAGACAGAATTTATGCAAGTTTCCCTAACTGTTGCCTAAAGTGCTTCCAAAGAGATACAGAAAGGTCTATGGAGCCCTTACTAAAAGACATAAATGAAATTATAATTTTTGAAGTGTAGTATCTTTGCAATTTTCAATCTTAATCTCAATTTTTTGGGGAAGAACAAAGCTCATTATAGTATGCTTGTGAGGCTAAACACAAGAAGTCTGGTGGTAGGTCACAACAGCAAAGATTTAATTCTACTCTTTTTATGCTTAAGCTTCCACCCTCCTTCTCTTCTGTGAGAATCTGCAAGATAATAACCCATAGTCTAATACCATGGGCAACAAATGGAGTACCCATTTAGGTAACAAATATGGTTAAACACACTTTGAGGAAAATGTGATGAATCACATCTCTTGTATTTACTAGCAATGTAAATGGTTCCTTGAGAGACAAAAGATTTTTTCGTGTGTCATTGTGTGAACCTGGCATGTAAATTACTTAAAAGTTTATTTGATTTCTTAAGGCATTTGTAGTACCAGCTCCAGTGCAATGGTTTTAATGGTATTCTATGTCTCATAGTGAAACAGACAGAGCTGAATGATTTGTTGTAACTCATTTTACAACAAAATTCAGTAAACAAATAATTTGATTCTCAAAACTATTTCTCACATTGAATTTATTTGCAATTTTTTTAGCAACTAATACTTGATTAAAAAACTTGACTTGTATTCTTCTGTTGTTTGGGTAACATCTGTTTAATACATATTTGGGATTTTTATATTCAGTTGAGTAGTCCTACTTATAACTTCATTTTAAACAGCTTTTGTAAGAAGTAAGGGCATATGTTCACTATGTCTCTCTGCAGGTGTCTAATTCCATGTATCTTTGATTCCTACACATTATTTTCAAATCCATTATTCAATTTCAGCCCTGTTTTATACAGCTGTAAAATCAAAGACATTGTGTTCCAACAATTTCCATGAAAACTAACAACTGGGTAGAAGAATGAAATCTAAATTAGAGACTCAAGCCTTTTATTAAATATCAGAAAATCTAGACAACTGTTAAAAATAAGTTTAACTAGTCTTAACCAGAAATTAGTATTAGTTATATAAAATAGCTGTCCAAAAAGAGAGCAAAGTTAGTAGTTACTTGAATTTTGCAATTTCCGTAACTTCTGTTATGGAAATTGCATAGCATTGTTTCTTTATATTAACTCAGACAACTCTCTAGCATACAGACTTTCCAGACTGAAAATTTCAGATCCAGAAATTCCCGTGAGGAGTATTTTAAACAAGTGAGCTGACCAAAAAAACCCCCCAAAACAGAAAAACCAAACACCTTACATAAAAACACCATGCAACCTTTAAATATATAATTCTATCATTTTAAGAGAGGAATATCATTTGCAATCATGTACCACAGGTGATATGAAACTACAGGTAAGTGACTCCAAGTGACTCTCAGATTTATCTTTTTTTTTTTCAGAAAAAAGTGTTTTCCTATTTGTAAGATAATCATAAGATGGCAAAATTTGCTTTACAATTTCCAGTCATTTATTTAGTTACAACTGACAGGCTGTGAAAGGTTACATCTTCATGTTTGAGACACAAAAAGGGACCATGAGCTTCATAACTTCAGTAATAGAAAAAATATTGTGGACTTCTGTTCTGACTGGAGAAAGTGATGAAAGCTTGGGATGCTTTGCACATGAGAATACATTTATCATAAATACTGAAGTAGCAGATAGGAAAATGATTTTTCTTTCTGTATCAGATGTGTGATGGGATATATTTACAAAGTGGCAAAAAGGAGTCTGGGACGCATTAAGTTCATAGTAGAAAGATATGAGAACAACAAGTAAAAGAAGATTATTGTGGGTGATTTCAGCAATCAGTTTTACTGTAAGGTGCAAATCTGGTAAAGGAGATTAAATGTAAAAATAGACTTTAATATGTTATTAGAACGTCTTATTATAAACAAAGCCAGATAAATGAAGTCCTTGAACTAATACTCACTAGTCAGAAGGAAATATATCTGATAGAACTTGAGGGTAAATAATTAGCGTTTTTATCTATCTTGGAGAACAACATAAAAGCAAAGATGAAAATACCATTAAATATGTAGAATCTGTAGCCCCATCTATTGGCAGACCTGAGAATGTTTCTTACTAATAGGCAATAATTGCATACAGCTAAGATAAAAGAAAATAAGAGACAAATCTGATATTTGCGCCCTGGTGAATGACTAACCACACTGGTACTATTCACCCCTTACTGCCTCATTGGAGAGTTCATTGGGAGTTGAGACTCTGCAAGTGGAGAGAAGAAACAAATGCTGCTTGTATTGAATGCAGACTAAACATTCTTGCACAGAGCAGAAGAAAGCTAAACCACACAGTCATAAGAGCTTTTCCATACCTATCCTTCTAGTAGGGAAGGTGGAAGGAAGAACCAGGATCAGGAACCAACAGATAAGTTCTAGCGATTTGGAAAGTGATTGAAGTTAATATGGAACATAGAGCCTAGTGGCAGTAACCATATAGTTGCAGACTTCTCAGTTTCACCTAGCTAGAAGAAATTTCTCTGTCCTGGCAGGATAAGAGTGAGATACTGATTTAAAACGAATTAGAATTTAAAACCGGTCACTAGAAGTCATAAAACACTGGGAAGAAAGATGGGAATAGCATAAGATTCTGCTTATGTGGCATTCTGTCTTTATTCCGTGTACTACTTTTGACAGTATGCATGATCCTGGGCTTCCTATTAAGCAGCTCTCAAATCATGTGACCTTTTGAGGTTTGTTCAGCACCTTATAGAATCAGCCCCGGTACGCCAAAATCTCTTGGGAGGCGTCGGCATTCCAACACAGATTGTTCACTAAGATTATCATGCTACTGAGAAAGTGGCCTACAGCTTGTGACCTGCTGTCACTTCTGCTTCTTCTTTTTCAGGACATTGAATTTGATGTATAAATATGATGGAAAACAAAACAAAACAAATTAAAAAAAACCCCAAAATCGCAAACAAGAAAGGCTCTGTCTTTTCAGGGAATGTCAGCTGAAAGGTGAGACACTTGTGTGCAAGTCTGTAGTCCAATTAGTATTTGAGTACTATATACAAAGTGGAATAGTATCCAGAATAGAAAAGTATTAAGAAAATAGACTGAGTAATTCATCCCAAAATACCACCTAGTCTGATGATCACAGCCCTTTCCTGAGTAGACATAGATGTGGGGTAAATACAGGTCTCCTGTACACTGAAGAGCTGTCTCAATCCATAGGCAAAGTAGCTCTTCCTTCTCCTTGAACATTTTCCTGACTAATGCCTAAACCTGGCCTGTCATTCCCCTTTACTTTTTGCTTTGTTTTCCTGGTTTTACATTTGTTAAAATGTTCTAACTAGAAATAAAGTATTTTATTCAGAATAATTGAAAATTTCACTTGCATCAAGAAGTTTTTAAAATATTTTTTTTCTGCAGGAGAAATGGAGACTGATTCATGAGAGTTTAGACTGAAAGATACTTTCCTCCATGCCCAAATTTTCAGTTCAGCCCTGATGATTCCCACAGGTCATTCAAAGAAGCTGTCTCAAAATCATCTGAGTCATTAAACACTGTCTACATAGGATGGTCTAGATGGAAAAGGAGTCTGGATGAGGACATAACTTGACTATGGGGAAAGACCTATGCAAGTGAGTCCACAAAACCGATGAGTCCTCCAGTCAGAAAAGCCATTTGTAGAATATGTTGTGAACAGTAGCTACTTTTAATTGTCTTACGTGTCTGTTACATTACCATCACAAATGGTAATGCCGCCCTACATCCTTTCACCTTGTTGCTGATAAAAGTACTGCACTCAAACATTTAGTTTGAACTTTCTTCTCCTCCTTACTTGAATCAGGGCTTCATAAAAATGAAAAGAAAAAGGCTTGATTAGGGTCCCAACTTGTTCATGTGTTGTAATGACATTTACAATTACTATAATATACTTGCTTCTTTTGAGAAAGTCTAACATTTTAAAATAAGAAAATCAAACTGACTAGGGCAATAATGAGAAAAAAATGAAATAGAGCTAAAAAGGAAGTGTACAGTAAAAAGTCATGCTCTGCAGGCAAAAGCTATTCAGAATCATAATGTTGTCAGAAAAAATGAGAAAGAGGAAGTCTAATGGCAATAATAGTATTCTGAATGTGTGAACTTGCATACTCACAATCAAGAAAAAAATGTCAGAAGTTGCATAAAGTTAGTAACCGAACACCCATATACACAATGATTCCTATTTCCGAGATTTATCACATAGAATTTGATTATTACACAAGTTCTCAAGAGAATAACAAGTGAAGATACATACAAAGAGTAATCATGTGCACACAGTGATTCCAGTGGGTAAAGAACCACATAATGAATAGAAGCATTGGACTTTAAAGAAAAATACCTTGAACATAGTACATACGCACTGACATATTTCATGCACTGATAAAAACTGACAGAATAAGCCTTATTCCTTAATATAGTTAAAGAAATATTATTTAAAATATGATTTGCAACAATATAGTTTGCAGAACAATCAATTCTCCCTTTTTTTCCCCAGGTTTTACTAAAGAAAACCCCAAGCCTTCATTCATTTTCTGGTGATAAACTGTAGATTCAGTATAAAATGATAAATGGATTATTAGCTGAGTAAGTAGCAAGTCAGATATCACTAACTCAAATCACTGTCACAATACCATGACATTTTGCACTTTGTTGGGACCAGAAGTCTTGTTGTCCTTAACTTACCTGTATTGAAAAAATGGAGTGGGTGTGGATTCAGAAGACTGGAGATTGCTCCAGCATACAAAAGGTGGTAGTTTGCTTCACACAAGCAAGGTACTTTGAAAACATGACTCAAAGTAAAAAAAAAAAAATAATGCGCACCCTTTGTATAGTAAGTTTCTACTAGCTAAAAAAAGCTTTTTATCTGAGATAATCAGTGAACTTAAAAATATAGAAAAATATACCAGAAAAAAATCATAGAATGATAGAATCATAGAATCATTGAGGTTGGAAAAGACCTCTAAGATCATTGAGTCCAACCGTCAACCCAACACCACCATGCCCACTAAACCATGTCCCTAAGCGCCTCATCTACACGTCTTTTAAATACCTCCAGGGATGGGGACTCAACCACTTCCCTGGGCAGCCTGTTCCAATGTTTCACCACTCTTTCAGTAAAGAAATTTTTCCTTACATCCAATCTAAACCTCCCCTGGCACAACTTGAGGCCATTTCCTCTCGTCCTATCACTTGTTACTTCGGAGAAAAGACCAACACCCACCTCGCTACAACCTCCTTTCAGGGAGTTGTAGAGAGCGATGAGGTCTCCCCTCAGCCTCCTTTTCTGCAGGCTAAACAACCCCAGTTCCCTCAGCCGATCCTCAGAAGACTTGTTCTCCAGACCCCTCACCAGCCTCGTTGCCCTTCTCTGCACACGCTCCAGCACCTCAACGTCCTTCTTGGAGTGAGGGGCCCAAAACTGAACACAGTATTGGAGGTGCGGCCTCACCAGGGCCGAGTCCAGGGGCACGATCACTTCCCTGCTCCTGCTGGCCACACTATTTCTGATACAGGCCAGGATGCCATTGGCCACCTTGGCCGCCTGGGCACACTGCTGGCTCATGTTCAGCCAGCTGTCGACCAACACCCCCAGGTCCTTCTCTGTTGGGCAGCTTTCTAGCCACTCTGCCCCAAGCCTGTAGCGCTGCATGGGGTTGTTGTGGCCGAAGTGCAGGACCCGGCACTTGGCCTTGTTGAACCTCATACAATTGGCCTCGGCCCATCGATCCAGCCTGTCCAGGTCCCTCTGCAGAGCCTTCCTACCCTCGAGCAGATCAACACTCCCGCCCAGCTTGGTGTCGTCTGCAAACTGACTGAGGGTGCACTCAATCCCCTCATCCAGATCATCAATAAAGATATTAAACAAGACCGGCCCCAGTACTGAGCCCTGGGGAACACCGCTCGTGACCGGCCGCCAACTGGATTGAACTCCATTCACCACAACGCTCTGGGCCCGGCCGTCCAGCCAGTTTTTGACCCAGCGCAGAGTACACCTGTCTAAGCCGTGAGCCGCCAGCTTCTCGAGGAGAATGCTGTGGGAGACAGTGTCAAAGGCCTTGCTGAAGTCCAGGTAGACCACATCCACAGCCTTTCCCTCATCCACTAGGCGGGTCACCTGGTCATAGAAGGAGATCAGGTTGGTCAAGCAGGACCTGCCTCTCATGAATCCCTGCTGGCTAGGCCGGATCCCCTGGTTGTCCCGCACATGCCTTGTGAGCACCCTCAAGATGAACCGCTCCATAATCTTCCCCGGCACCGAGGTCAGGCTGACAGGCCTGTAGTTCCCCGGATCCTCCTTCTCGCCCTTCTTGTAGATGGGCGTCACATTGGCAAGCCTCCAGTCGTCCGGGACCTCCCCCGTTAACCAGGACTGCTGGTAAATGATGGAGAGCGGCTTGGCGAGCACCTCCGCCAGCTCCCTCAGCACTCTCGGGTGGATCCCATCCGGCCCCATAGACTTGTGAGTGTCCAGGTGGCATAGCAGGTCATTGACTGCTTCCTCCTGGATTACGGGGGGTTCATCCTGCTCGCTTTTAATAAAACCAAAATAAAACCCAAAGCCATTTACAACCAAAAAGATCTCCTACTATATATACATAATATCAAAACTTCTTTGCAAGAATCATAAAGAACAAAGATTTTTCTTTTTTTTTAAATTTGACAGAATGAAGTTCACTTAAAGGACTGATCAACCTGAGTTGGGTGTATGTACTGGTTGGAAAAAGAAACAGAAGGACAAATGGTTTCCCGAGCACAGCAGCTTGAGATCCAAAGGACTCCTAATCCTCCCAGTTTACCCAATACTGCCTTTTTCTTCATCACAAATATTTTAGCCATGCTCCTTTAAGATTATTCAGCATAAATGGAAAAAGCTGGAGATATGGAAGAATGCATCTCTCTAGGATGCTTTTTCAGGTAAACATTCTTATAAATTTTCATTTGCTATATGAAATGGTAGAGTATTTTGTGACATAGATACTAGATCGTGTCTTAGGTGTTTATAAAGAAGGATCCTGGGACAGAACTTAGAATCTGCGTTCTGTTTCCAAGAGACAAAATATTAGTTAAGGAAACAGTGGTAAAAATATTTGAGAGGGAAGGAACGCATGGCAAGTTATTGGCACTAGCTGATGCTAATAGCTTCTAGCTCAAATCAGAATGTTTTCTTAAGCCATTTATGCATAGCTTTCTCTGCCCTCCTTAAATTAACTGCAGCATTGTCAATGCATTAATGCATTTAGGAGTGTGCCACAGTCATGATATTTAATATCTGTAGCAATCAAATCACCTTTGTTACCATCTATCATTACCACTTTTGATTTTCCTTTGCTATTTCTATAATTTAATTTAGTTTTGTGTTGGTTTTTTTTAGTCTATATATTTTCTTTCCATTTGTATGGCTCTGGCCATAGCACAACTTTCCTCAGTAATAACTATTACTTATATCTGACTTGTTTTCAACCTCAGAATAGATATTCCCTTTTCTAAGATTTTTTTTTTTTTTTTAGATTTCCTTTAGAGTTACATCTGACTGGCAGAATTGGAGTTCATTACTGCCCAGCAGAATGCTGTTTTCTGTCTGGGTATATTCAAGAGAATTAGATTTTTCTCTGCAAATACTGCATTGTGTTTTCAGATATCTCATTCATCTTTGCACCAGAATCCCATTTATGGGTAGTAAGAGAGGTATTATATTCAATGTGATATTTCAGTCACTAGCTGTTGGATTCATTTGTCTATCTGAACATTTGTCTATCTGATTCACTTGTCTATCTGTAAACCTCATTTACAGTACAGATGTCTACATCCAAAAAAGTTCCTCCAGGCTACCTATAATCTCCCCCTGTCATTAATGTAAACTGAAGAGAGCTTGTAGGGCGATATTCATCTCACCATAAGGCAGAAGCCTAAAATCAAATGAACTGTTGCTTAAAATGGCTATTTCTCTGTATTTACTATAGAGAACTTTTAAGGTGAATAGCTTAGAATTACTTTAGCTACTTGAAGTCAGGCAGTTTTTTGATAAACAGTCTTTAATTTTGATTTTTGCAAAGTAGCAGATCTGTCCGAACAATGGACTTGGTTTTGGTTTATGTTTTCTTCTATGACAATGAAGTGTTTTATACCACATCTTTAAAACAATTAATTCAGCAGATTTCTCTACGGAGTCTCAATTTTTACTTATTTAATTGTCTTACTTGGCAGATATGTGTGGATTTGTGGTTGAGTAAATCATCTTGCCTTATTATCGCCTTGCTTTTCTTCTACCATTTTCAGTATGTCCAATTTCTGTTCCAGAGCCACGTACATTGCACTTGTGCTCTCATTCCAGAATTCTCAAAATGTTCCTTTTTCAGCTTTGACATTCAACTCTGATGCCACATTACAGCTTCACAAGCACTGTACAACTGCATTTCTGATTCACAAGTCTCAAACCTGTTACAAAACCTTCAGCTGTCTGTTCTTTTTGTGTTTGTCTGGGGTTTTTGTGTTTGTTTTTTTTTTTCAAATGTTAAAACTAACATCTCCCAAAAGCCATAAAGCTCTTGTACAAGGGTAGAAGAGTCTTTTTTCCTGTATTATAAAACTTTTTTCTTTATTTTGTCTGCTAGGTGGCTTGCTTTTCTTCAGTCATCTAGAAGATATGAATAATATCTTCAGCTGCTGACCTAGAGGTCTTCAGAATAATGACTCCTTTCAGGAAGCATGAGAAAGAGTGAAAAAGAGCCATTTTGTGTGGGCATTCTGGTCAGCCTGGTCCTTCCAATGTCTTTTTATTATAAAGATGGATATATCTCACTGTTCAAGATAGAATAAACTTATATGTGTAATCTAATGTAATGTGCAATGTAAATTGTAATCCTTAAATGTTAAGTACTCTTTCAGTAATTCTGAATCCCTAGATCTCATATACCCATGTCTTTCAAAGTGCTGTTTTATTTTCCATTTAGATCATCTTTCCTTATTAATATCACTAAATGTATCTACTTGGGGATTTTTAACTTTTCCCCCCCATATTTTTAGACAGAGAACTATTTACAGATTAGTCCTTATTAATGTTTCAAGCACTGTGAAGCCATCTGAGTCTTCCCTAGAAAAGCTACACACTGTATAAAAATTTCCTTTTTAGGTTGGGTTATCAGAGGTAGAGAGCCGTTTACCATGCCCTGCACTTAAGTTTGGAAACCAGCCTTGGAAGGCAAAACATCAAAAACCTAATACTACTGACATTTCAAACTCTTTTCAGAAACAGTAAAAGAAATCCACTTTACATGTTCTGCATTGTATATAATACCCCAGTCAATTTATTTGCACTTGGGAAAAAAACCCACTGTATTTGTTCCAATGAGAAATGAGCAGAGATTCAAAATGTGAGAGCAAACGTAAGTATCTAAAACTTGCTAATTTTGGTACTTCTTAATTACCTGGGAAATCCCGTAGAACAATATTTAATATTGCTATTATCAATTGAACTAAGATGTATAAGCTCAGTAAATAACAACGTAAGATTAAACCTTCTCAGTAAGTGAAGTTTCTGTTTAGGGATCTGTTTCCTGAAGATTTTAATTACCAAATAATTATTTTTAGGTCAGATAAATTTTAGTTTAGATATTCATCACTTTACCACTTAAGACATTTGAATTTTTTAATTGAAATTGAGGAAGACGTAGTTATATTAAAACAGGATATTTTACTTTCTTTTTTCTTTCTCATTGTTCATTCTTTCTTCAGTTTGAAGTTCCCCTCTCTCATTGATTAAAACTCTATGAAAGCCTGATGAAAAAGAATAATTTGGGTACCTTTATGTCCACCCTAAAAAGTTACAGCCAATGAGTAATAGTTCACAATGACACAAAAAAAGATTGTGTAAAAGAGGCAGGCCTACCACCTCTTCAACATGTGAGTTTCTGATCTCTTGGAACATGGAAACAATGCATGTGTAAGATCAAAAGAATTTCAAATTTGCATGCTATTTTTTGGTCCAGCTCTTAAGAAGATGTCTTAATAAGATTTCAGACTCTGTATGCCTTGCTCCCCCAAAATGTGCATTTTTATAAAGTGTCTGAATATAGCAAAATATAAGCCTAAATAAGAAGACTGTACTATGAACTGAAGATCTTTTTGAGCACTTGGAATTATTTCTCACTACTTTTTCACATTGTATTTTTTTGTTTATTAGAGAATAAATTAAATAAGCACTCCCTGGAAATTCTGATGGAGGCTTTTACTATGAATCATGCTTCTTTGTAAGAAAAGATACCTGCAGGGTGGTGATGTGCTTGTCCTTGAACTTGTTCTCGAAGTAGCGCAGCACCGGGAAGGTTTTCCCCACGCAGCCCTCCCCGAGCAGCACAACCTCGAAGGAAAAGCTGCGGCCCCCGGCCGCCGCGCCGGCCCCCGCCGCCATCCGCGCCCCGCCGCCTAGCCGAGCCGGGCCGCCGCCTCACATCAACTGCCCACACGGCGGCGGCGGGGCGCCGCCGCCGCGGCCACCACCCTCGCCGCCGCCCAACCGGGACGGGAACCCGCGAGGCGGGAGCGAGAGGGGAAGGTGCTGCCGAGGCCCCGGGGATGGGGGCGAGGGGAGGGACGCCGAGAGCCACAACCGTCCCCACGACACACGGCCCCGCTCCCCCTAATGGCGTCTTCTTCCTCCCAGAGGAAGCAGAGAGGAATTGAGAAAGGCAAAAGCCCAGCTAGAACGCAACCTGGCCACTGTCGTTAGAGACAACAAAAAATGTTTTTACAAATACATTAATGACAAGAAGAGAGCCAAGGAGAATCTCCATCCTTTATTGGATGCGGGGGGGAACGTTGTCACTGAGGATGAGGAAAAGGCTGAGGTACTTAATGCCGCCTTTTCCTCAGTCGTTAACAGGCAGACCAGTTATCCTCAGGCTACTCGGCCCCCTGAGCTGGAAGACAGGGACGGCGAGCAGGATGAACCCCCCGTAATCCAAGAGGAAGCAGCTGACAATCTGCTGCGCCACCTGGATGCTCACAAGTCTATGGGGCCAGATGGGATCCACCCGAGAGTGCTGAGGGAGCTGGCGGAGGAGCTCGCCGAGCCACTCTCCATCATTTACCAGCAGTCCTGGTTAACGGGGGAGGTCCCGGACGACTGGAGGCTTGCCAATGTGACGCCCATCTACAAGAAGGGTCGGAAGGAGGATCCGGGGAACTACAGGCCTGTCAGCCTGACCTCGGTGCCGGGGAAGATTATGGAGCGGTTCATGTTGAGGGCGCTCACAAGGCATGAGCGGGACAACCAGGGGATCAGGCCCAGCGAGCATGGATTCATGAGAGGCAGGTCCTGCTTGACCAACCTGATCTCCTTCTATGACCAGGTGACCCGCCTAGTGGATGAGGGAAAGGCTGTGGATGTGGTCTGCCTGGACTTCAGTAAGGCCTTTGACACTGTCTCCCATAGCATTCTCCTCGAGAAGCTGGTGGCTCACGGCTTAGACAGGTGTACTCTGCGCTGGGTCAAAAACTGGCTGGACGGCCGGGCCCAGAGCGTTGTGGTGAATGGAGTTCAATCCAGTTGGCGGCCGGTCACGAGCGGTGTTCCCCAGGGCTCAGTTTTGGGGCCAGTCTTGTTCAATATTTTTATCAATGATCTGGATGAGAGGGTCAAGTGCACCCTCAGTAAGTTTGCAGATGACACCAAGTTGGGTGGGAGTGTTGATCTGCTCGAGGGTAGGAGGGCTCTGCAGAGGGACCTTGGACCTGGACAGGCTGGATCGATGGGCCCAGGCCAACTGTATGAGGGGAGACCTCATCGCTCTCTACAACTCCCTGAAAGGAGGTTGTAGCGAGGTGGGTGTTGGTCTTTTCTCCGAAGTAACAAGCGATAGGACGAGAGGAAATGGCCTCAAGTTGCGGCAGGGGAGGTTTAGATTGGATGTAAGGAAAAATTTCTTTACTGAAAGAGTGGTGAAACATTGGCACAGGCTGCCCAGGGAAGTGGTTGAGTCCCCATCCCTGGAGGTATTTAAAAGACATGTAGATGAGGCGCTTAGGGACATGGTTTAGTGGACGTGGTGGTGTTGGGTCGACGGTTGGACTCGATGATCTTAGAGGTCTTTTCCAACCTCAATGATTCTATGATTCTATGCTTGGCTATGACCAGGAATAAAATGTTTATGCATGTCTGGAGAGATCATCTAGTATTTCGTGGCATACGGTTCACTTATTTTGTTCTGTAAAACTTTTTAAACCATTTTATCCAGTAATTTCTGGATGCATTAATTCATTATACTCTCAAATTGCATTATTTCATGGCTGGTAAGTGCTTTTTGTTAGTTATTGCTTGCATATGTCTAAATTGCACACTTACTCTCTGTCAGGGACATAGCAGTTTGTAGCAATAGAATGGTTAAGTAAAAGGAGAAGTCCCGAAGGAAACCATAGTCATTGGATTAAATCAGTTGACAGAAAGAACTGCTTCACTCTCTTGTTTCAAGAAGCTGAGATTGATATTATTATTATATCTCTAGGTCATCATTTCAAAAGATGTAGTTACAAAGCTAATGAGCTAGAATCCCAGAGACAAATTAGATTGAGGTAGGTGTTCTTTACTTCTTTCAAAGTTTATGAATGTGACATAAATGACCTATTTTATTATAATAAGAAAAAATATATCGTGCAAATGTGGCATTACAGTGGTCACAATTTGTGAATGCAATTCTAGTTACAACTTTGGGCTGGGTCCCAAGCCCCTTCTTTGTTCCATCAGTTATCCAAGATACTCACCCTCTCTAAGCAAACCCACTAAATTTAATTCCAAGTCTCACCGAACCCTAGCTAACATGCTGAGCTGTCTGCTCAGCTCTCAGCCTCAGTAATACATGAATTGCTTTTCCAGAAAGCAGGTACCTTGAAAATCCACTGCCTCCCATGAGCCAAAGTCACCAGGACTGCAAAGAAATCCACTTGCAAATATACGAAAAAGAAATTCCTAAATATATGCTTATCAAAGAAGTCCTAAAACACTGCTTCAGGAGAAATAATGCATACATCACAATTTCATCCTTTATGAAGCTATAACATGCCAAACTTTGTTATTTTTGTCATACAATAATGACAGGTTCTGACTAATATTTACATTTTTAAGCATATGAGTCGATTCTAAATTTGGAGTGAATGTCAAAAAAATCAATAAAAAATACCAAAATGTTGAATAAACAATCCAAGGCAGTATCTCTTCTACTTCAGCTTAATGCCATCCCTACAATCATGATAAATAGTTGGTTGGCAGATACATTGAATAGTCACAATTTTTTTGTGGATTTTCTGAATACAAAAATAGGTACTTGACTAGGTGACTGACACCAAGAATATTTTTTATTGATTCTTAGTATACATTGGTCTTTTGTAATTTTTCCTCCTGTATTCCACAAATATCTCTGGAATAGCTTCATGTTCCAGTAAAGAAGAAAACCCTGTGAGGGTGGCCAGGTACTCCTCTGTTCAACATGCCAGGTCAGTACAACAAAGGAATCACAGGTTTCTGTTTACCCAATAAAGAATGGCTAATGGATGCTCTCCTGGGCTCTTCGAGCTCCAGACATAAATGAATACTGGAATCTTAAAATAGCACATTTTGAAATAAATCTCATTCGTCGCCTACCAGACTTAAAATAGAATTGATTCACAGAGTAGGTAGAAGCATCTGCTTCTAGAAAAGATAAAAACTTAGGTGTAAGAAAAGTAACATAAAAAGATACTTACTTTTACACATACATTTTTTAGTCTGTTCTTGTATGTCCAATTTTTATTTTAAACTGCATGACTTCACCTGATGCATTGTTTATACACACAGAATTGTTCCCCAGCTATCATTCTTGTATCTGCCATAGCTTAGTTTGTATAATCAGTATCAACATGTGCCAACACATTTATAACAACTAATATTACTGAAAATAAAGGAAGAAACAGACATAACTGAAACCCACACTATTGGATTATTCATTATAGCAATATCTACTTTACGAAGAAGTGCTGTGAAAGAACAATTGTGCTATCTCAGGCTATGAAAACAACCCTTGCCCAGATTCATGTGTCTGCCTCTCCACGTGCCACTGTGCTTTTCTGTAGGTACATCTGTCATGGTTTAACCCCAGCCGGCAACTAAGCCCCACACAGCCGCTCGCTCACTCCCCTCTGGTGGAATGGAGAACAGAATCGAAAGGGTAAAAGTGAGAAAACGCATGGGCTGACATAAAGACAGTTTAATAGGTAAAGCAAAAGCCGCGCACGCAAGCAAAGCAAAACAAGGAATTCACTCACTCCTTCCCTTCGGCAGGCAGGTGTTCAGCCATCTCCAGGAAAGCAGGGCTCCATCAGGAGTAACGGTTACTTGGGAAGACAAATGCTGTCACTCCGAACATCCCCCCCTTCCTTCTTCCCCCAGCTTTACATGCTGAGCATGATGTCATATGGTATGGAATATCCCTTGGTCAGTTGGGGTCAGCTGTCCCGGCTGTGTCCCCTCCCAGCTTCTTGTGCACCCCCAGCCTGCTCGCTGGTGGGGTGGTGTGAGAAGCAGAAAAGGCCTTGACTCTGTGTAAGCACTGCTCAGCAGCAACTAAAACATCCCTGTATTATCAACACTGTTTTCAGCACAAATCCAAACATAGCCCCATACTAACTACTATGAAGAAAATTAACCCTATCCCAGCCAAAACCAGCACAACATCCTAATATAATGCCTTCATTTACATTGTGACACAGAAATCAGTTTCAAAAAAAAAAAGAACAAGAAAAAGTAAGCTTTTTGAATAAATGGATAGCAGGTTTTAATATTCTGCCAAAAGCCTGAAGTCTATGATATTTTTGAAGCCACATCATAAAGAAGTGACAGCAGAAGATTTATAAACTGGTTAACCCAGGTGTTTTTTTTTTCTTCAGCTGTTTTGACTCTTCTATTTAGAAAGAAACAACTATACCAACAAAACAGACTTTCTTTACTGCCCTTGAAAGGTCCTTGGAACTTAGTAACTTAAGGATGGGTCTTCAGATCAGTTTGAATGAATAATTTGAGCCTATCTTTCATTTTGGACAATAGCCAACTCCTACACAGAGAAAGTGCTCCAGACTTGTCTTTAATGTAACCATATTCCATTAAAGGGCAGTGAGAGTTGGAAGCCTAATTCTTTTAGACCTTTGGAAATCCCAGCCCAAAAGAACAAGAGGAGATTAAAAAGTAATTCTGTGATCTACCACACACCTTCTGGTTAATTTATGAAATGAAATCTGCTTCCTAAAAATATCTCATGGAATACAGACACAGCTGAATTGTCATTATCTACTCAAGCCTGGCTTCTACTCTCAGTTCGTAATTAAAAATAGTTACATCTGTTGGAATCTTTATGAACCAAGGGGTCATAGATGTTTTCTTACTGATCACATGTATAGGGATGTGACAACACCCATTCCGCCATTTTACTCCCAAGAACTGTATTTCCTGTGCAGGTCCTTTGACTTTGTTTCTTTTTATGGTGAAACCAGCTTTCAGAAGAACCTGAATTATTCTTTTTGCCTTCTAAACACTTCTGCTTTGTTGGCCCACACAATGATGTTGTCGATGTATTGCAGATGTTCAGGGGCATCATCCTATCCCAGTGCAGCTTGGATTATTCCATGACAAATGGTAGGATTGTGCTTCCACCCCTAAGGCAGTCAATTCCAGGTGTATTGGACACCCCTCCATGTGAAAGAAAACAGTGGCCTGCACTCAGCTGCCAAAGAAATCGAGAAAAATGCATCAACAGTATCAATTGCAGCATACCACTTGGCTGCCTTCATGTTGGAGCTGTGGCATGTCTGATACGCCAGCACTCAGCCATGACATGACTTTGTTCAGGCCACGGTAGTCCACTGTTAACCTCCACCCTCCATCAGACTTTTGCACTGGCCATATGGGACTACTAAAGGGTGAGCAAGTCTTGCTGATCATTTCTTGGATCTCCAATTGATAAATCAGGTCATGGATGGGAACCAGAGAGTCTTGGTTGGTGTGATATTGCCACTGGTGCACCATCATGGTAGCAATCAGCACCTGCTGTTGTTCAACTCACAGCAGGCCCACAGTGGAGGGATCTTCCAAGACATCAGGCAAGGTAGACAGCTGTTTAGCCTTCTCCGTGTTCATGTTGGCTACACCAAAAGCCCATTGATACACTTCTGTGTCCTCTTGAGGTAGTCTATGCCAAGGATAGACTTGGCATAGGCCAAGGGGCCAAGGCCCCTTGCCAAGGCCATGGGGCCTCTGGGCTTCTCACAATAGGTGCTTTTGCCTCTTCTGTTAAGCTCACATCAGCCTCCAATAGAGACAACTGTTGGGATCCCCATGTCACTGGGGGATGGGTTCCATGCCCTTATACCCTGATGGCATTGAGGTAGACTGTGCACCAGTGTCTAACAAAGCCTTTTATTTCTGTGGATGTGATATGCCAGGCCATCGAACCCACATAGCTTAGTATACCCGCTCATCCCTTTCCTCCTCCTGGTCAAAGGCAGAGACCCTCTATTCCTGTTCAGAGTATTCACTGTCTGACCCTTGCACTGCCAGACTAGAGGTCCCTTCACCAGAGTCAAGGGAGTTGATCTCAGTGATTCTTCTTCTGCGTCTGGGGGATCACTGATTGCCTTTTTACATCTCAACAGCAATTAAACAGACAGTCTTCTTGGACAGCCCCTTCTTAGCAGCTGTCTTCCCCCTCAGTTTGCGTACATGGGCTTCCAGCTTAAAGGTGGGCTTACCATCCCACTTCCTCATGTCCTCTCCCTGGTCACGCAGGAAGAACCAGAGTGCGCCATGTAGCGTATGCCTGGGGCTCCCTTTCCTTCTCACCAGGACTCCATGGGGTGTCCTGACAGCCAAGGTGCTGTCCCAGGGGACAAGGGGGAGAGAGATTTTCTTCAAAATTTCAGAGGCAGGAAGATGCCCTCTCCACAGCTAGTGTATCCAAATCTGGACAATACATTGTTGTCAAGCTGATTGTCAAGCTGTTTGGAAGCTGATGCTGGTGCATTTTGGGCCACCTTCCTCTACATGGCCTGTATACACAGGCTGTCACCCAGATCTTTGGAGACCTTGTTGTCATCTAGGTCACTGTAGATGACTTTCAGCACTGCTAATTCTCCCAGGTACTGGATACCTTTCTCAGTGGTAGTCCACTTCCCTTGGTAATTCACAAAGTCTTCCTTGAATGGATATCTTGCCTTCATGCTTGACAGGAGCTGCCTCCAGAGACAGCCAATTGTTGCCTCTTTTCTAATTTCTCTGTCAATTCCCTGGTCCCTAGGGAGGGATCCCAGCTGTTGGGCTTCCTTACATTCTAATTTCTGACTGTTGGCCCCATTACCCCAACATTGGAGCAGCCAGGCAGCAATCTGCTCACCTGGCTGACAGCTGTAATCTTTTTGCATGTCTTGAAGTTCTTTCAGGGTCAGGGACTGGGTAGTTTCCTCCTCTTGGGTCATTTCTCTCTCTTCTTCCTCCCATTTTTTTGCTGAATGACTGGCTTCCTGACCAGATTCTTCCTCCTCCTCCTCCCTTATTAATCAATGATATGGACCCATCAACCTCCATTTCCACAGCTTCTTTTTCACTGCTGGGGTAATTACTGTAGTTGGGGTTTGGGTCTCTGTCTCCACTGTCGTGTTATTAGTTGTAGTTTGGATCCCTCTCTCAATCATGGCATCTTCAGAGGTCGTTTGGGTCCCTGCTCTGATAATGCTGAAATGTGGCTCAATAGGCACAGGCCAAGCCTCAAAACAGTGCTAGAAGCCGCTGGTTTTTATTGGGGTAGGAAAGGCACCCTTCTATCAGGTGGTACATAAATTCACAAGGGTTACTTGCCTGTTAAGGTATAAAATCCCAGGCTACGGGTGGTGATAACTGCCCTAAGCACCTACCCAGATACGCACCCTGCCACCCAGGGACCAGCCGCCTCAGGGCATGTTTCAGTATCACCTCTCCCCAGACTTATCTCCTCTTCAACCAGGATGACACCAGATTCCACAAACCTGACAATAAGCTGTCAGTGTTAGTAGTATAAACAGCTCACATAAGAGTGAACAAGGACCTCAGGACCCTGCACAACAAAACCACCCACATCAATCCTGGATGAGAACAGGGAGGTGTATTCTCTCATCCTCTCCACAACATAGCTACCCCAGCACAGTAAGGGCATCAACACCAGGGCAGAGCACATAGCCATTGTTTGTATTTACATGTTTCCAAACTCAGCAAAATAAAGAGCTGAGCAGTGCAGCAAATAAAACTCCATGACCCGCACAGAAGCCTGTCAGTTAATAACTACTATAGCTATAGCACACTCAATTCAAAACTGCCATCGTCTCAAGCCTCACACTGAGTGCCAAAAAAGGACTGCAGTGGTTTGACCTTGGCAGGCTGCCAGGTGCCCACCAAGCCGCTCTCTCACTCCTCCTCTTCAGCAGGAGAGGGGGGAGAAAATAAGATGAAAAACACGTGGGTCGAGATAAGGGAAGATTAATGAAGAAAAACAAAGGCTGCACAAGGAAACAAAGCAAAGCAACAAGATTTATTCTCTGCTTCCCATCAGCAGGTGATGTCCAGCCACTTCCTGGGAAGCAGGGCCCCAATATATGTAGTGGTTGCTTCAGAAGACAATCACCTTAATAACAAATGCCCCCCTCTCCCCTTTTCTCTTAGCTTTTGTTTCTGAGCTCGACACCATATGGTATGGAATATCCCTTTGGTCACCTTGGGTCAGCTGTCATGGCTACATCCCCTCCCAATCTCTTGACCACCCCCAGCCCACTGGCCTTTGAGCGGTTGGAGAGACACAACTGATGCTGTGTGTGCACTGCTCAGCAGTTGCCAAAACATTGGTGTGTTATCAACACTGTTCTTGCTATAAATACAAAGCACAGCACTATAAGGGACTGCTGTGGGGAAAGTTAACCGCATCCCAGCCAGACACAATACTCTTTTAAAACATAGGGCTCTTATGGGTTGACAGTTTTTCAGATCAGGTCTACAAGCTGATCTGCTTGTAGAGCCTCTCCTTACATGATGAGTGCTCCAGCCCCAACCACATTTGTGGCCATCGCTTCAGTTATTAATGTCTTTCCTATATCAGAGGCACAAAACTGGACACAGTATGTAGAAGTGGTTAATTTATTCCCATGTGATTGTTTCACTAGCTTTTCTAAATCCAGTGTCTTTTTCAACAGCTATTATATCTATTTTCACAGGTCATTACGATAAATAATTAGAAAAACAGTGCCTTTCAATTCTATTCCTACATACCTAGTCATGGATCAGAACATTTTCAACTTTACTTTTTTTGTCTACCCAAGTATGCCAACTGTTTAAGCTTGCCAAATACATAAATGATTCACCAGTCTTTAGGATAAAAGTTGGCTGGCAGTTATCCTGGTCAGCTTGCACCTTTTGAATGGTAATACAGCATTAATTTTCACCTAGACTTCATGGATTTCCTCAGTGTTCCGGGATTAGAGAAAGTCAATCATAGACTTTGTCAGCCATCTCTTTCAGAGGCCATTTATTCAGATTTTCTGTTTGTAGACAATACTTAACATCCTTCTTATTTAATAAAAATATCCAAATTACTTTTTAATTCTCACAGCAGTATGCTTAATTCCAAATATAGGACATAAATAGTTATTGAATAATTTTAAAATTTTTCAATTTTGTCATCTTTATCAAATGTGTATGCCAGTAGTATGATTAATTTTTTTACCACAATATAAATTAAAATAGCCTTAATAGCAACATAGCAGCAACTACAGTCAACTGTTCTTTGATATCTTTACAATAGCTTATGAAATTTCTCAACAGCATGGCTTTTAAAACATCATTATATATTTCACCTTTTTTTTTTCAATTAGTTACATATACTTTTTCTGACTTCAGGAAAATTATTAGTGAACCAGAATGAGGTTTTAGACCTATTTCTTCCTTCTTATTCTTTGTTGAATCATGGCTACCTGTCCATAAGTAAAAAAATTGAAGATTTCCCAGTTGTCATCTGTAATTTTCTGCTTTTCTTTTCCTACTGACAAATCCTACTCATGTTTTAATGTAATTTTATTAATACTTCATTTGAATTAGTTCTTGTGTAATATCACATATGTGTTTTCCTTTGTGTATGTGTACAGTTTCACTCATTCTTTGCCCATCTTGAACATAAAGGAATCATGATTCCTGATCTCTAAGCAACAACTTTCAGTTCTGTGAATAAGTAATCTTTCTGCATTGTTATAATTGTTAATATCCTATTGCATACAGCAAGTTCTTCTTAGATATAATGTAGAAACTTTTAGCATTTTTAATAATGATTTCCTGTTGCCTACATGAAACCTACAACATATTTCTCTTTAAGCTGAACTTTCTTGTAACAATAAGGTTCTCTTAAAATGTTAAAGAGCAGGTCTGGAGTGAAATATTCAATAAATATTCTAATTGGTAGAATGCTTTAAATGAAGCATTTGACATTACTGCCACTCACTTGAACACACACGTATTCAAGATCCTTTGATGCTAAAATTATCAACACCGTTAAAAAATATGAGTTTCTAACATGACTGTATTACTACTGTCTGCAGTCACCTTATTTTATCCAAATAGAGATATAAGCAGATATTCTAATATACAAGTGAGATTCAATCAACTTTTAAAATTGTCAATTATACCACATTTATTCTCAATGATGAGAACACCCAATGCCTCTTGCTAACTTGCTGAGACTCCAAGCATTGGACAGAAACAAGAAAATAAGTTATTTTCTTAAATTTTCTTACCACATTCACTTGATGGGTTTGAAACACCCTAAGCATGTACAGCATTCAAAACTTACACTTATGTGTATGTATATATACACACTTCTATATACACATACATACACACATGTCATGGTTTAACCCCAGCTGGCAACTAAGCCCCACACAGCCGCTCGCTCACTCCCCCCCAGTGGGATGGGGGAGAGAATCGGAAGGGTGAAAGTGAGAAAACTCGTGGGTTGAGATAAAGACAGTTTAATAGGTAAAGCAAAAGCTGCACACACAAGCAAAGCAAAACAAGGAATCCATTCACTCCTTCCCCTCGGCAGGCAGGTGTTCAGCCATCTCCAGGAAAGCAGGGCTCCATCACGCCTAACGGTGACTTGGGAAGACAAACGCCATCACTCCAAACGTCCCCCCCTTCCTTCTTCTTCCCCCAGCTTTATATGCTGAGCGTGATGTCACATGGTGTGGAATGTCCCTTTGGCCAGTTTGGGTCAGCTGTCCTGGCTGTGCCCCCTCCCAGCTTCTTGTGCACCTCCAGCCTCCTCAGTCGGTCGAGCATGGGAAGCTGAAAAGTCCTTGACCAGTGTAAGCATTACCTAGCAACAACTAAAACATCGGTGCGTTATCAACATTGTTCTCATGCTAAATCCAAAACACAGCACTGTACCAGCTACTAGGAAGGAAATTAACTCTATCCCAGCCGAAACCAGGACAACACATCTGCATAAAATGTGTTGTTGATTTAACTCCCTCTTTAATGTTACTGTTAAGTCCCTTCCTCCCTCCACCTGTGAGGGTGCCAATTCTCATACCATAATGAATTCCAGTGTTCTATAAAACCAAATTCTCAGTGTGACTCAAGCTGTGCCATCAATTCTTTCCCATATATACTGCTTTATTCTTTTTTGCTGAAAATCAGCTGTGATAAAATCATCTAGACTTTTGACTTCTTCTATGCTCTTCTAAATAAAATTTTGGAAATGTCCCGTAATGTGTGTATTTAATGGTGTGTACTGTTACCAATACAGATTTCTCAGATAGCTGAAGAGAGTTTGATGTTCTTACTGTGAGGAGACAAACACATCGTTATTTTTGTGAGTGTACATTGCCAAATTCTCTAGACGTTTTTTCTGATTACATAGTGACTACTGACATTTAGTTCTCTTATTAGCATGGCTGAAGAAAAGAAACAGTCAACAAAACAGTTTGCAATTAATATTACCCATATTTACTTGTTGGCATTAATACCTACACTTAATTAAAAGGAATAAAAGCACTGAAACTACAATTAGCATTTCCCCAAAACATATGCTTTCTATATATTTTAATAATGGAGGAAAAGGAAAGGCTTCAGGTAGATCCTGGTCTCTCAGTTCAAAGTCTTGTCAATTCAAAATACTATTTCAGGGAGAGAGAGAGGAATTATTATTGACTTCTTAGTGACTTTCAATTCTGTCAAGTCAGTAGTAGCAGTAGTAATAATTGTAGTCGTAATAGTAGAACCAAGTCAGAAGTACCTCGTAATACAGATTGGAAGAGGGTGGCACTCTTTTTCTTACCATAGTCCATTATGGCAAGAATACCACTGAGCAAAATCGCACAGGTCTGCTTTTTCCTGCCTTTTGAAATTAAGATCATTCCACAAACAAAAAAGAAAGAAGAAAAATAAACAAACACACACCCACCCCCAACCCAAAAAAACCCGAAACCAAACCACCACCACCCCCCAAACAACAAACCCAAAAAACCCAACCAAACCTAAAAAACCCAACCTGTATTACTTTAAAGTATGAAGTAATTCAGGAGTATGGATTTTTCTAGATAAATGCAACAAGTAAGTGCTGAAGTAGTCTGTAGCTGTGAATTTTCACAGGAGGTGGTAAGTAGGAGATCAGCTGAGGAGTATTTGGGTTAGGTGCTAGCAGTGTTACAAGGTTTTTGAGAAAGAGGCTGCTGAAAGTCAATAGTGTTACAGGGCTGAAACTAACACTTCAGCTCTGTCACTTCTTGCTTTATTACTTACTCACTGGTTTTAAATCTATAAGCCTGACAAAATCAACTGTTAATTAAATGGTTAAGACAAATGTTATTTCCAGCTACTGATCTAGACTTAACAGATCCTTCACCTTAATATATTGCTTCAAAATTTCGATTACTACTGTATCGCTCTTGTAACAAAGACCATGCACCATGAAATCCTGATTTCCGCTATGATTTGTCTTTCACAATCCAATCACTGCCCAGGTTAAATAATAATAATAATAGTAGTAGTAATAATAATAATAATAATATCATAGAACTAAAAGGTAAAAAATGAGAAGGTTTCTTGACAAGATAAATTTGACACAGTTATAGACAACTTCCCTACATTTCAACCATTAGGTTGAAATACAACCTAATGCTCAGTTAATGTATTCTAGACAGCACACTTGCCCTAGTAAGGCAAACTGATTTCTCTTAATATAGAGGCAGTAATACAAGCAGAAAATAATAGAAAACCGTAAAATACGTGGGTGACCTTGTTCTGTCAAAAATTAATGAAACAATAAATGAATGTAATAAAATATTACATTTGCTTCCAAACATAATTATGGAATAATTGTGAAATTCATGATACCTATGTTGACACCTGCACCTGTTTATTCTGATAAACACTAATTAGCTATAGAAGAAGTCTCCTCCTCAATAAGCAGAATTACATACTTTTGTGAAAACATTGTCACCTTTTTCCATTTATTTCTTCTTTTATAAGTACATGAAATATGAATAATAGTTAGACTACCCACTGCTTAAGCAGGCAGTATTTCCATGAGGACAGAGAATGTCCTATGTTTAATGCATATTCGTTTCCTTCCTGCAATATGCTTTATTGGTAACTTGAATAGCAAATCTCACTTTAAACTTCAAGCTGTTGAAGGTTTTCTTTTTAGAAGGAAAACCTTTGCTCTTCTCCATAAATGCAAATGCCTAAGGGACAATGCAAAGCATCATTTTATAGCTGGCGCAAAGGATAGATCCTTCTGCTATTTATTCAGTAGTGGAGCTGAACTGAAAAATAAGAGACAGTGGTTTTGAGCCTACTAGTAAGTATTGTTTTACTTGAAATAATACAGTGGGTTACCAAGCCATATACCTAATGTTTTCATTGCTTGAGACTTTGAGTCAATCCTACTCTTGAAAATTACTCTGTGAAAAAAAAATTACTCTGGATGATTTTTTTCAGTTAGGTAAAAGAAACAAAATAATCAGAAAGTGAAGAAGAGAGCATTGGTGAAAAAGTTACCCTTTTTATTTGTACTGTGGATTCTAGACAACATAGTCTGACTCTTATAAACTTTCCTTTCTGCAAAAAAAACAAACACAAAACCAATGGAAACTTTCTGCAAACTGTAGATCAGATCTTGCCATTATTACCCATGATAAGCAGTATTTCATTTTGTAAGGATTCTCATTTGAACCTAATGCAGAGGTGAGTTACTACTCAATGTGACTAAGAAACCCTCTAGTTATTTAGCCTGCATTTCCCCCTCACCACATTCTGCTCCTTATCAGACAGGCTGTTGCTATTTATAGTGACTAAGAGGGGTGTTCTTCAGGTTGACTAATAGGTCTTTATATCTGTTCTTTTTTAAAACTAGTTAATAGATAAAATGGCCAAATATAAACCTTATAATAAAGTAAATAGTATATGGTAGATCTGGGGTTTTAGGATGAATGAAGTTAATTTATGGCATGAATTTTTTTTGCGATTACTTCATAATAACAAGTGACAAAATTATATCCTCATTTTTCTAGTCCTTCCCTTCACCATTTTTCACAAAGAAGAAATGAAAGGTGTTCTGCAATATTTCACAAGCAGTACACTGCTGTTTGAATGTGGTGATTTTGAGATTGTACTTTATATTGATTATAGTAACAGATTAATAGAGGAAGATCATCGGACTCATAATACTGAAAACTCCACCTTGTAGTATCCATAGGTAATAGAAATGCACGATCATAAAAATGCTCCTTGGGACTTTTGGATGTCATCTAGTCCAATCTCTCACCTGAAGGAGAGTAACAGCCAACAACAGATCAAATAAGCCATGGCTTTGTCGAGATGAGTCTTTATAACTTCCAGTGATGGAGGGCCCGCAGCCACTCGGTTACCTGGTCAAGCGCTGCAGTATTCCTAATATGATGTGGTCCATAAATTTTCTGAGTGCCTTCTGCCTCATGACCCAGGTCATTATTGAAGATATTGAGCAATACAGGCTCTGTCATGGACCTCTGGGGTGCTCCCACTTGCAAGTGGCTGCCAACCAGTTAAGTAATTACTGAGCCGATAATGACCCTTTGAGCCTAGTGCACCAGCTACATTTCAGCCTACCAACAGTCCATTCCTCCAGCCTCTACCTTCTCAGTTTTCAAATGAGAATGCTGTTGAAGACGGTGTCAAAAGCCTGACTAAAGTAATGTTACATTTACTATCTTCCTGCCTATGTAACCAGTCACAGAAGACAATCAGAGTGGTCAAATATGGTCTTCATAAAGCCTTGCTGACTGTTCGTGATCACACTGTTGTCCTTTGCATGTCTGAAAAAGAATTACGAAGGAGTATATGCTGTGATCCTCCTGTGGTCTGACTGATGAGCTCACAGCCTCCAGGTGCTTGATTCCTGCTTTGGTTGCCTGTTGTTTTAATTCAGTGTGTTCAAAGTTATTTTTCTAAATAACTTTTATAATTTTTAAATAATTTTTAAAGCAGATTACGGTGAGATTAACAGAAGATATTGAATCAGACAGTGTATAAGGGAAAGGAAGATGATTTGCAGGAAGCATTTGAGGTACACCTACAAGAGAACAAGCAACAGGCACAAAGATACCAGTCTCTTAACGTAATGGCATGTTACCAAATACTAAGAGCTTACCACTGACTGCAGTCTGTATTTATTCACTACTCTAGTAGTTATCATTTCTTATTACACCCTTGCAAGATTGCCAAATGGAATTAATAAAATCTGTCTCTTAATTTTAAGAGTCTTTCTCTTATAAGTTCAGGCTGACAACTAGAAAGAGAAAACTTCTGAAGTTACAGGAAGAACCTAAGACACTTGTGGGTTTTTTTCAGAGTACAGAAAAAAAAAAAAGAATAAAAATGCATTTAATTTCAGGGAATTTGTCATACATTTAACTTCATTATTGACTTCAGTTGTTTATAATAATAAACAACTATAATCTCCTTATTACTTTGCAGGTACTTTTTCTTCTACGGTTCTCTAACTTCACCAGAATGATGGAATCACCTTTACATTGTAGAGTTCTGATCCATGATAACTGCATTGCACCTACAAAAATATTGAAGCAAAATCTTGAAGAAAAAGAATATAAATGTTATTAATATTCTTTGTCTTAAATGCTACTTTCAGACATTTTGCATTCTTTAAGCAGTGAGCTTAGTGAAAATCATCCTGAGAGGGTTGTAAAGCAAAACAGCAATTTTACAGAAGGCAGTTATAAAAGGAAGCTATCTCAGGTTGGAAAACTAGCAGAACTGGAAAAAAAAAAAAAAAACAGAATGCTTTCTCACTAGCAAAACTGCAAACTTTGTAAAAAGTTGTTAGAATAGAGGAAAGTCCCTTCATAGTTAAAAAATATTTAACAAACACTTGGCTGCTTAAAAATGATCAAAGGAAAGCATCTTCAAGCACTTCTCACATCAAATTCATGCCTGTCTAGAATTTATTCATAATAAAAACAAAATTCTGGGCCACAGAGATTGATTTCTCCTGATCACTCATATTATAAAAAATCTTTAAGGATTTTTGCTATTTAAATTAAAAACACTGAAATCATGCCAACTGAGAAAAAATGCTCATGAGTGCAGATACTGACTCCTACATTAATTTCAATATTTAGAGACCACTCAATGGGTAACAAGATTTTGAAATGAAATTTTTTACCACCTTACAGCAATTTAATCTAAAGCTCTGCTGTACAAAGTAGCTGAGTCATTGCTTTTTAGTATGTCACTCCACAGACTAGAAAATAATCAATAGTCTTCTTAACTCCACTAAAAAATTCAGATTACCATGTAGAAAACTGTCATGTAATTAAATCTTGATACACACAAACAGAAAAAAATATTAAGTACGACTATTAAAGATAGGTTTAATTTCAAAAAACCCACAACATTTTAAAAAGCTTTGATTAGCAAACAAACACAAAAGGAAGATGGCAAAGACAAAACAAAAGTTTTCATATAGTATCATTGAACCTTGAAAATTTTTTATTAGTTCATATGTGAAGATGAATTATGTCATTGTTAGGTTATTTGTTCACAGTCCATAGTCTGATCTAACAATAGACTACTTGGGGTAGAAGAGAAGTTTTTACCTAATAATGTGATTTTGTCTCATCATAATAAGCAAAAAGTGAAAAACAACAGAACTTTAAAAAATTTAAATCCTTCTATCATCTAAGTCTCTCCTAATTTTTTATTTGCTGATTAAGAAAGAAATAATTTGGAGTGATCAGCAAAACAGAAACCCAGCTTTTAACTTTTTCAACATATTAATAGATGTTTGCCTACAATGCTTTACAAGCAAATAATAGTTTTTCTGAAAAACTATTTCCAGTTTCCCCCAGAACACCATGACTGCTGAAGATCCTGAAAATTAACTGAACTTCGCGGCATTTCTAAATCAAGAGCAGAGTCACGGTGTGCTCAAAGTGGTTTCTAGAGGTCTTAAAACCTTCAACCAAAAATGATACAAACACAAGATTAAAGTGTGTCATTTTGGAGAGCCACCTGTGAAAACATATTGTTTGGAGCTAGGAGAACATGCTACTGTTAATTAAGGGAAGTAAAGAGAGTACCAGGATGTGGTCTCCACTACTGAAGTGAACACTCACAACTAAAGCAGGTGTTGCAGAAACTAAGTTTATCAAGGTTATGAGATTAATTACACAGGCTATACAAATATTTCACAGAAATGTCTGAAATAGCAGATGAAGATTTACAAAGTTAAACTGGAAAAAACCTCAAACCCAAAAACATTTCAAGAAATAAATCGAATTATGAAAAGCAAGGAACAGAGGTTCTGGAAATGGCAAGGTGTTTATATAAACTGTCCTTTAGCCCAAATTGTCCACCACTTGTCTTTATTGCGCCAGGTAAGTTAAAATGCAATTACATCTCGCACTCTCCCAAAGGCTTTTCCATATCTCTGAATTAAAATTGGGGTACCTGGAATATCCCAAAGTTCTCCAGGCTTGCAGAGCTAAGAGAGGATGAGTTTACACTGCAGACGAATTTAAGACTTGTCTGAGGACCCAAAGCAGTCAACTCAACAGAGTATGCCTCTATGAAGTAAAAGAGGAAGAACTTTTACACATGAAGTTATGCCAGAAATGCCATGGGAGGCAATGGGAGAAAGCTTAATGGAATATGGTCTAAGTGTGATCAGAGACAACAGCTGTTTTTCTCTGCATGTAGCAATGAGCATGAAGCTTAGAAAAGCTGAATCAACTGAAAGATACATCTTTTCATCTTAAGATTTTCTCATGAACAACCATAAAGGAAAACAGAATATTAAGACTGTTTCTTCAAAGAAATACAATGGAAAAAAATTATGCAACTACATAGGCATATCTTGAGTATTGTTCTCACTTCAAAAAACATATAGAACAAGAAAAGGTTCAGAGGACAACAGGGGTGGTTAAATTAACTGAGCAACTTCTACATGAAAAGCTTTAAACAACCTAAGACACTTCAACCCTAAAAAAAGGCAACTGAGGGGAATATGTCTGGCACAAAGATAAGAGGGAATGATTGTTCTCTGATTCTTCCGATACAATATATAAGGACATTAAATTAAGCTAACAGATACAAGGTTCAAAACAAATTAAAAAGTCACAGAATATATAGTTCAGCTGTAGAAGTCTTTGCTACAGGAGATGGTGGGAGTTAAAATTTTACATGCGTTCAAAAATCCCTTTAGATACTGTTAAAATACAGTAAAAAAGTTCAAGGGCTTCAAAAAGTTCTCGAGTCAAAAATCACTGGAGACTGGGAGGGTGGTAATTGGCACCGGCCTCCATTCCATCCCTCTGTGCCTCATGAAGTTTGACTGCATTACTTCCCTTTTTTGCTCAAAATTCTAGAATTTGAAATTTTTCAAAAAAACTTTGTTTTATTTCAAAAAAATTTATGAGCTGAGGCTCACAAAACCTGTATGCATAATTTAACTAACTTCAATGGACCTATAATATTTGATTCTAACTGCCATTTTAGTCACGAATGTCACATGCTGCAACGAATCTTAACTTGCATTCCCTATCACTTTTGACAAATCTTAAGAAACTTTTATTATTGAGTAAAAATTAAGTTTCAAACTGTCGTCCAGTTTCATGCTACTTCATTAATGACATCACTATCGTATTTTGGTTTATATTGCCCAGCTAAATTCCAGCGGTCACAGGACCAGTCTCCTATCTGGAAAATCTATCCAGCTGTTTCCAAGTTCACTAACTTGTATTTTGTAATGTTTCAAAACCAGGACAGTGCCAGATCTCTGCAAGCTTCTATAGTCACCTCATTCTCCCACCTTCCTCTTTCAGTTTTGAAGAAAAAAAAAATCAAACCAGCATTACGTTCTCACTTTCATTTTGCCCTGTGCTTGGCACTGGTGAGGCCACACCTCGAATACTGTGTTCAGTTTTGGGCCGCTCACTACAAGAAGGACGTCAAGGTGCTGGAGCGTGTCCAGAGAAGGGCAACGAGGCTGGTGAGGGGTCTGGAGAACAAGTCTTATGAGGAGCGGCTGAGGGAACTGGGGTTGTTTAGCCTGGAGAAAAGGAGGCTGAGGGGAGACCTCATCGCTCTCTACAACTCCCTGCAAGGAGGCTGTAGCGAGGTGGGTGTCGGTCTCTTCTCCCAAGTAACAAGTGATAGGACGAGAGGAAATGGCCTCAAGTTGCGGCAGGGGAGGTTTAGACGGGATATTAGGAAACATTTCTTCACCAAAAGGGTTATCAAGCACTGGAACAGGCTGCCCAGGGAAGTGGTTGAGTCACTGTCCCTGGAGGTATTTAAAAGACATGTAGTCGTGGTGCTTAGGGACATGGTTTAGTGTTGGACTTGGTAGTGTTAGGTTAATGGTTGGACTTGATGATCTTAAAGGTCTTTTCCAACCTAAATGATTCTATGATTCTATGAAAGAAGCCCTTAATAATTGACAAATTCCAACACCAACCGATGTTTTTCATCATTCATTACGATCACTGTGGCTGGGGAGCAGCCTTGCTTTAAGGGGTCCTGGTGGACAATAGCTGAACATGAGTCAGCAGTGCACTGCTGCAGCAACAAAGGCAAACTGGATCCTGGGCTGCATCCACAGCGGCATTACTAGCAGAGATAGAGATGTGATCATCCCGCTCTACTCTGCGTTTGTCAGGCCCCACCTGGAGCACTGTGCCCAATTCTGGTCCCCACAGTTCAAAAAAGATGTGGGCAGACTGGAGAGGGTCCAAAGGAGGGCCACAAAGATGATCAAAGGGCTGCAGAACCTGCCCTATGAGGAAAGACTGAAGCAGTTACGTCTATTCTCCCTGGAGAAGAGATGGCTCAGGGGGACCTCATCACAGTCTTCCAGTACTTAAAGGGCAGCTACAAAGAGGACAGAGGCTCTCTCTTCACAAGGAGCTACATGGAGAGGTCAAGGGGAAACAGGTACAAGTTGTAGTGGGAAGGGTTTCATCTTGACAGAAGAAAGAATTTTTTTTACAGTGAGAACAATTATTCACTGGAACAGCCTCCCCAGGGACATGGTTAAATCCCCATTGCTGCAGATTTTCAAGATGAGATTAGACAGGGTGATAGATAATCTCACGTATGCTCTCTTTCCCACAAAAGGCTGGACTGGAAGATATTTTAAGGTCCCTTCCCACCTGGGATGTTCTTTGATTCTATGAACCAATATCAGAAAATACTTTATTAGACTTCCAGACCTGAACTAATTGCCATTATCTTTTTTTCTTTTTTGAATTGGAGAGGAGTTGAAAACACACGTTCCACAGCCAAAAACAGTGGGTAATTTTTCTGTGCTTCATGATACAAATTTCATGTAAACTCTCACAGATTATTTCTAACATTAGACTGAATTTGGGAAATAAATACATAGTATAAAAATTAATAAGAATTAAAAAGTAAAAGCAAACTGAAAGGAACCTAATGTACTTATCAAGCAGTTAGTATAATGAGAAGTAATCCTGCAAAGTGTTAAGCAACCCAAGAAACAAGACTGTTGAAAGAAAACAAATTTCTAACCTTGTAAATATTCTTTTCAAAATAAATGATTATGTATTCTGCAAGTCACGTTTTCCTTATTATCTAACATAAATCCTTTACTGTCTGATGATGCATGCAAATGAAGGCAAAAAATTCTATCAAAACATTCCATGGTTGCAATTTTTAAACATGTTAATTAGAAGTGAATTGCAACCAGTCTAAGTCAAAATGTCTTAGGAATTAAAAAATGAGGTTCCAGATTAGACTGAACTCCAATTTTGTAATCAGTAGGCCTGTTTCAGGGTTGTGTCTAATTTTAAACATGATAGTGAGCAGCTCGAGCTTGACATGGATATAGCAAGTTTTCCTGTTTTCTGTGAACAAATGATAATGTTAGGCATAAGGTCAATGCAAACAGATTAATTCTAAGGTGAGAGCCAAGTTCCAAGTGGTATATCACCATCCATATCATTTTTCTTTTTTTTGTGTGTCTAATTCTGGTCTTCAAATTTTGTTTAGAAGTAGGAAATATTTAATAATAGGGTCCATAACAAGATAATTAGCCCAGTCCCTTTGAACTCAAGGATGGTATCTGAAGCCCTGACTGAACTCCGCCTTTATGTGTCACCTACTAAAACTAAGTAAAAAATTGTTGAGTGCTCATGTCTAAAAGAAAAATGTTACTTATCTTCATTATCTCTGTCACCTGCTAAGGAAAAATAGGTAAATGCACATAAAAAGATAGTGAATTGCTGCATAAACCATAGATTATGTGCTTATGTAGCACATCTTTATGTGTGACCTATTTTGTGATCCATGCCTTGTCCCTTAACAACTAGAGCTGTTCCTGGAAAGAGGAAGAATTCAGGAATTGATTGGAGACATCTCAATGGCTTTAATAAAATGTAATAAAATTTAAGGGAGGTTTCAGTATTCTTACTAATAACATGGCCAGTGTTTAACTTTTATAAAATTTTTTTTGCTGCGTTGCTGACCTTCTCCTTACTATCCCATCATGTGAGGCCCTGAGGAATTTGAAACCTACCAGGAATCATTTTCTTTGAACTTTACATTGTTTTACTTTTGTTCTGTTATCACTTTCATATTTTTCCTATCATTTTATCTACGTATTCACAAGCTCCCGTTTTCTCTCTCTCAACATTCTATGACTGTTTTTATTCATGTCATACTATCATGCTTTCTGGGTTTCTGCTAGACAATTGCAGGAACCAGGAAAGAATTTCCCACCTCCCAAAGAAACCTTATCCTTTTTATGAATGGGTAAAGGGATTTTCCTCTATAGTCAGAATAACAGAAATGGATAATTTTCCTTCCTTGTCATTTGCCAACCGCATATATGCAAATCTATAATATGGAGAACTCCTTCCTGATGTAAAAAATACTGTCTTTCTCAGAGTGGTAATGACATGGGTGTTTATAAGGGTAATGATTACTGTAAAGCGTACAACTTTTAAAATAGAATAGGGTAAAATTCTCAAATACCTTCTGCATGAAACCACTTCACAGCAATTATAAACAAATTCCATTTCAAAAAGATTGCAAAACAAAAATTACTAAACTGTGCTACTCTAGTTAGGAGTAAAAATTTGGGGGGCTTAATAATAGGTAGTTTCACTAAATAATAATAGTTTTTACTTTCCATAGGGGTTTTTTTTGTATAAGAAGAAGTAAGAATAACAAAAATTTGCCATCTCAAACTACCTCTGATTTTAATTCTATGGTTTTATTTACATCACTGATATAAAATATTATTTTATAGGTAATATGCCATTATGTGTTTATGATATATATTTGTGTGTATATATATCTATTTGTACCACAAATAGAATTCTTTTAATTACTTGAATTAACAGCTTTTTCACATTGCTTAGTTTCAGAATTAGTTTCAGATCTTTATGAAGACATATATTATATTCTAACCTCGAAAAATACATGGAATTTATTCCAGACAAATGTCATAGTGCATTCATTACCACTTATGCAGTGGTTGTGGAGTTCAAGATAATCATGCCTTCTTTTTTGCTGCACTTGTGCTTTTTCAGGATTTACACTCAGACAAACGTAGTTCAATGACTCTTCTTTACCATTTTTTTTTCATTGATACACAGAATCCACACAGACAAATGTTATTCAGAAGTTATAATGCATCAGGCAGAGTTCACTGTATTCCATGAGAATGTTCCAATCAGCTTCATTGGGGTTTGGATCAAGTTTTATTTACTTGTCATTGTGACACAGACACCTGCATCTACCTTGTGTCAAAAGAACACTGACGAACAATTTGTCCACTACTAACTAGTCTATGAGTGTGGCACAGTACATTAGCAGCTAGAGAGTGAAGGAGGTATTTGTTTCACATAAAACTAGTGAACTACAGGTTATCCCTGCCAAATTTAAGCAAATAAAACACCCTACTTCTACAGCCAGATTGCTGACTTTGTAAAATATGATGCTACTGGGAAATACCTAAGTGAATAAATAAATTAATAAAGGCAGAAATTCAAAGGCAGTATTTTTTGTTTTGTTTTGTTGAGATACAGAATTATGTTTCTAAGAATTTTTTGAGAAAACTAATGAAATAAAAATTGGCAGCCGGTGTTGCCCCTTGCTGCTTTGCATCAGCCATGTCAAAACGCAATGAGACCTTGTCTAATACGGATTTTATCACCTTTTCTAAAATGCCAACACCATTTGCTGTGCGTTCTGTTAATTTGCCTGGGAACTGTTGTCCCTTCCATCAGCCATTTCTGTATTTGCCAATGCACATTTATGTTTTCACTTTTTATGGAAAAAGATGTTTGCAATTGATGCAAGCTGACCAAAGATGTCAGATTGCATGGGGCAGCTGCATTTTCATACAACAACTTTGTGAGCTTTTAAACTGCAAAATTGCTCTTCGTAATTCCTTTTTACATAATACAAACTCAAAGCATAATAAGCTGAGGGAAACAATGTCTCCAGGTAGACAAGACATTATAGTGTTTATTAGTGCAAATTTCATGAGACATCATATTACATTCTAATGGTGGTTCAAATTAGGCTAGTCTCATCATCAGTTTTTACAGAGGAGATAAGTTAACAGCTACACCCATGTTCTAACTGCCCTCCTTGCTTCCTTTACATTTTCCTTGAATCCCAAATATACATTGATACATGAGTGTTTGTGTCTCACACTTTTGTTTGGTACATCTTTGACCCCCAAAAAAATAATCTTAGCTTCTCTCCACAAACAAATGTTCTGAACAGGAAGATCTATGTCAGTTAGTGCAAATTTCCAGTCAACATTTAACATTTCAGTGTGGTCTCATATGTGCCTGGAGCATAATAAAATCAAATTATTTCACTTCTGTTTTTTACATATCTCCTCTCAAAAAGCTGCAGGCGTGAGTTTTCTAGAGCATAATCAGTACTTAATATGCAGCTGTGAAAGTTGTTTGTTTACCTATCACCACCACAAGTACACAGTCAGGTCCTTACTAGGCCTCTTGGACACCCAGTACAGTTTGATAACTGAAGTCCAGCTACCCCAAGGTGGGTATCCACAGATTCTGAAGCATTTTGGTGACTTCAATACCCTAAACCAATCTTTGCACTCATTTTGCTCTGTGTGAACTCCCTAGGGGTGTTAGGAGTCCAGGGACTGTTGATCAGACTGTTGAGCATAGCACTGTACACAAAAGGGACAAAATGCAAATAAAAACAAATCAAATCAGATATCTATAAAAAAAAATCTTGAAATGTTGCATTAATTTGTTATTGATAAATATTCAGGTTCACACTTGCTTTTTTTCTTGGGAAGGAGAAATAGAAAGATGTTGCTACCTTTCAGTCTTTTTGTTTGGCCATGTCAGTGAAATATAGGAAGAGCTTGCTAAAGTATCTTCTTGGCATACATTTCATCAGTAAAATTTTTAATTAGTTCCAGCTGCACATTTCTTAGCAAGGAAGGCAGGAAAGATAGCATCTTAGATAATTGTTTGTAGGAAGATATTCTGAATATTTAGGCAGAGCTGATATTCAACATACAGTGTGCTTTGAAAGAATAAATATGAAGTCCTCTTACTCTGTGCTGTTCTTATGCAATGACTTTCAGAGCAGAACTTGCACTTTAAATAATAAGGTTTGTGTGCATAAATCCTGAATTTCTTTGAAATGTGCCTCTAAGGAACCATTGGCCTTTTCCATGTAGCTCTGCAACTGTAAAAGACTAGAGTCAGCCTCAGGGCCTCTCTGAATAAACAGCTTTTATTCAGCCTCCGGGATTGTGGAATGGAATAGGTGTTTTACTGAAATGCAAACAGCAGTTGCCCACTTCTCTTTACTTCAGTTTGCAAACACTAATTTATTTGAATCGATTGGCGTTGGGAGTCTTGATTTCCCCTATGTAGTTCACTTAATATGTTTTTCCGTTAAGCTTCTTATGATGGGAGCATTCGACCTGTTTCCTCCAAGAGGATAAACACGGCCTGATTAATCAGAACACAGATATCACCAGGGCTTTTTACTCACTCAGCAGCTACATGTCTGCACAGTTCCATGACTTTGAGACCCATGCCTTTTTCCCTTCTCTGCCCAAGCCTTTCCACACCTGTATGTACTGGACTGCATTACAATTGCACCCTTATCCAGCAAGGTACCTCAGCCCCAGTGAAATCAGGTAGTAATAAGAGGAGAATGCATATGTTTTTTCCATTGTAGTTATTTATGAAAGTTTTCCTATCTACCCTCATTACTATGAACACTGGCATTAAGCAACACAAACTGCACCCGATGAAGCTATTTTCACTTGTTGTATTTTTACTTTTACTTACATTTACATTGGAGTTTTCATGTGTGCTATGAACCTAATGAAATTCAATGTTCTGTATTTTACTATCTCTGGTCCGGTGAGTGAACTGTACTGTGTTAATTTTTATTTTGCTAGATAAATAGTACTGTGGAGAACTGATCAGTTCACAACATTTTTCTCATTATTATTATAATGTACCATACAGTCTTACACTGAAACAAGGGGGATTTCTTCTGTCTGTTCTGCATCTGAGGAACAGCCCTTTTTTCCTTACCAAAAAGATGAATGTCCAGAAAAGGCTGGGCCACGTTTCAGGAGATTAAGCAAAGATTCTGAATTAATATGTTAAATCTATTGAAAATATTATGTTCTCTTCCCTTGCACAAAAAGCTAAATCATAATAAATGGACTGGAATACACTAGATTTTCTCTTAGGAAGCTCTATTTTTTGACTAACCCTGAAAATACAAGCAGTTCCTTTCCTTCCTATCTCCCTAAAACAGAAGGTGTAAAAATACATACAGCTATGTTATATTTTGCGTCAAGTCTTTGCCAATCTATTTATATGAGTTTCTGGCTTGTATGAATGGACAAGAAAACTAGAGGGCAGAATGCAGGCTGTTTGGCTTTTTAGTAGACTCAATTTATGTCTCATACTGATGACCAACATATAAAATTCTCCAATTGCTTGAGTTATTTTTGGAAAGGAGAACCTCACACCCAAAGGAGTTTTGCAAGTTCATAATAAGGTATGGCATATGTCCATTAGAAATTTCTGCACAACTATTGAGGTTTCATTAGAGCTTCCTTTCCTTCTCTCCAAAACACAATCTTCCAAGTAAACATCCAGAATTAACTACTCCGGGCTAACAACCGAGTTTCCCAACTCACTATAAACAGGAAAGGGGATCCATTTAAAGCTTTCACATAATTCTAAGCACTTCACAAGAACAAATGAACTGGAAAGCTTTACAGAATAACAAAGAGGACAAGGTTTGAGTTTGTGGCATTTTCACTTCAACTGCTGATACAATTAAAGTTTTGTTAGTGCCATGAATGGATGTTCTCAACACTCTTGCTTCTGTTAGGCAACTTCTTTGACAAGAGACTTTCAGCCTCTGCAGGTTGAAGGTATAGTGCAGGTATCAATTATAGTGAAAAAAATCAAAAGACATATATGCAGTGGCAAACTGAGCTTTAGATACTACCTTTATGACTAAATTAGCCTGTCTGGCATCCACAGAAGATATGCCACGTGGACTTTAGGTACCTTTTCTTGAAGAGGGCAGCACTTTTTTTTTACCCAAATGGGGTTTTTCTCTCTTTAAGAGAAAAAAAAGGAAAGGAAGGGGAAGGAGAAGGGGAAGGGGAAGGGGAAGGGGAAGGGGAAGGGGAAGGGGAAGGGGAAGGGGAGGGGAAGGGGAAGGGGAAGGGGAAGGGGAAGGGGAGGGGAAGTGGAAGTGGAAGTGGAAGTGGAGGGGAGGGGAGGGGAGGGGAGGGGAGGGAAGGGGAGGGAAGGGAAGGGAAGGGAAGGGAAGGGAAGGGAAGGGAAGGGAAGGGAAGGGAAGGGAAGGGAGGGAAGGGAAGGGAAGGGAAGGGAAGGGAAGGGAAGGGAAGGGAAGGGAAGGGAAGGGAAGGGAAGGGAAGGGAAGGGAAGGGAAGGGAAGGGAAGGGAAGGGAAGGGAAGGGAAGGGAAGGGAAGGGAAGGGAAGGGAAGGAAAGGAAAGGAAAGGAAAGGAAAGGAAAGGAAAGGAAAGGAAAGGAAAGGAAAGGAAAGGAAAGGAAAGGAAAGGAAAGGAAAGGAAAGGAAAGGAAAGGAAAGGAAAGGAAAGGAAAGGAAAGGAAAGGAAAGGAAAGGAAAGGAAAGGAAAGGAAAGGAAAGGAAAGGAAAGGAAAGGAAAGGAAAGGAAAGGAAAGGAAAGGAAAGGAAAGGAAAGGAAAGGAAAGGAAAGGAAAGGAAAGGGAAAGGAAAGGAAAAGGAAAGGAAAGGATGACTATAATTCTGGAATTACAAGTGGCTGGCATAAAGCAAAAACTATGTACAATCTGTACAGTATGCAATGGCTCTAATTGTATTAGAAGATCCTATACACACACAAATTGCCAAGATAATCCACTTGAAAATATATTTCTGTATACCAGGCTGTGAAGTAGTTCATGGAAAAAGAAAAAAAAAAAGGACAAAATAATTGGGAACTTTTAGCCCACCATCTCCTAGCCACTGTTGAGTCAGTATGTAATCTTCACAGCAAGTATGCATTACAGCATAAGAAAACTGGAAGACTACAGTGTAATGCTATAGCAGATGTGTTGTTTAGATCCGGATTTTTTTAAGTCTTACATACACTTTAATTTAAATATTTCAGTGAAAATTAGGCACAACCGAAAGATTTGAGAATCTGGGCCTTAATACCTAAAATACTTCCCCCCACGCCCCCTTTTTTTTTTTCTTCTTTCTTTTGGGGACATAGACCTAAAATTAAATCCCCTTCTGCCATACAAGGTCATGAAAAGGTCGTCAAACTGTGAATTTAATACAGTTCAGCTGTTCACAGATAATAAGATAATGGAATAGACAAAGTGAGCATATGCCCTTGCAAGGAGTGCAAACCAAATGTGCAGTGAAGTCTTCATATGCCATACCCAAGACCTATGTATGTGTATGTGAGAGAGAGAGGAAGGGAAACAGGCCAAAGAAGAGGGCTAGGCTAATCTTTCCCTTCATAACATGAATCATTACCACCAGGTAATTCAGTGACTCAGTTTCTGCTCTATGCTCTGTAGAACTATAAGAGCACCTATTTATTTATTTTTTTTTCCCAAAAATTACCAGTTTTCAATGCCAATTTCCTTAGGACAAATGCTTGCAAGATAATTTACTTGCAGAGAAAATAGTATGGCCAAATATCAAGGTTAGTTTTTCAGCTTAGTTTAATTGCACTCCAGGGTCTGAATTTGCCTTTAACTTGCTGCTGCTGCTGTAGTAGATATGGAGGGAAAGAAAAGGAGTTCTTTGCACTATTAAGTGTGTACGGCTTCAAAAGACATATTAAACCAAGATTCATTTACCTCTACCTACTGTTCCGACAGAATTTGAAGAGACTGCATCTCTTGACAAACTCAGAAAACACTCCTAGTGGTCTGATTTCTTTCAGATTTCTGTTGTTTAAAGACGAAGAAATCTTACAGCTGAGTTCATTTACAGACATACACACTTTAATCCATTGCTTTTAGAGTATATCTAAAGAATACAAGATATGACACAAGCCACTAATATACTTGAGATTCATCAGAATAGCTCTTCTGCGTAAGGCCCATTATCAGAAATATTATTTAATTTAAGTGTCATCTTTGAAAAACTTTGACTGAATATCTTGTGACTTGTTGACTTACCTTGCACAAAGCAGTATCCTTTCCCATGCCAGTAAAGAGTTCAGTGTAGGCAAAGATGAAATTACTACGGGATTATCCTTTTTATTTACTTGGATAAAACTGTCCCATGTTGTTACATGAACAGGAGTATGTGAAAATGAATATGTTTTTCTCAGGTTTAACTTAGGAAAATTTTACTTACCTTAGTAATAACTTTTTAGAAGTTAGGAGGCAATACCATATTCTCAATCGCTATGTCACAGCATGGTAGACTAGATAAGCTGTTTAAGGTGGTTTGTTGATTTTTGTTCTCTTTTAATAAGTCATTGCCACTGTTTAACCTGCTGTATTAATGTGAGAATCTGAATGGTTCGGTGCATAGAAATTTATTGCCAAATTGAAAGGAGTGAAGAGAAGAGCTATAGGTATGAGAAAAGCTCATTTAAAAAATATTTAAGATACTAATCTCTCAGCATGAAAGCAAAAGAGTGCCAACATGCATAGAACCAGATAGTTTGGGAATTAACTGAAATATAGTTCAAGGATGAACAGTCAGAGCCATAAGAAGTTTGCACACAATAGCCAACCATGATAAATAATACTACTAAGATAACAATCAACCCCAAGAATAATTTTTTTCTACCTCTGCTTTTTCACCCACAAGCACAACACATCTGTGTAACTCTGTTAAAAAGTGCTGCATATTTAAGTGGCCAAGGCAAAACCAGATGTGTTCCCCAAAGTGTTAAAATTGGAGGTATTTCTGCAAGAATAACTTCAGCTTGTTGTCTGAGAATTGCTTTTTAGGTTGCAAAACCCACCAGTTTGGCCATTCCTACATTTCTTGAAGATATGAATCTCAAGATATACAGTTTTTCTTAAAATAAATAGAAACATTGTTCCGAAAAATGTGAGATTTTCTTTCACATGTGGGATTTTAAACAAATGAAGCCCAGTAGATTTCACAGCTTTGGTTACCCTGTAGTATCACATACTGATGAATAACGGGATAAAAATTTACATAGGCGTGTGGTTTCCTGGTTTTTACCTACATGTTATTTTTTAATCAGTTACAGTGTTGGATTGTACTTCCCCTCTCACCACAAAAATGAAGAAAGAGGCAGGCTTCTGAGAAAGGTTATATACCAAAAATCCCAGCAGCTAAGAGATCTGCCAGTATCATCCCTTGAAGTCAGCTCTCCAAAACACCTTGGCAGTGTTTTGCTGGTCCCAGCCCATGGAAAGCGAGACAATGAAGAAAGACAAATCTGGCTGTGCCTGCAACCCAGGCAACAAGAGGGGACTCCAAACAGCTGGCTGGCAACCAGTTGTAGATTACGAGGCCCCAGAAATGTGCCCCCTCACTCTTAGCACCAAGGAAATCCTTTTTCTCCCCATCATGATAGGGCCTGGCTGTGTGCCACTCCCCCCAGGGCTGACAGGGCCCCGTGGGGATGGGGATGGGATGGTGAGCTGCAGATTGTGGTACCCAGGCTGACCTGTGTCCTGGCAAACAGAAAGTTGAGGATGCTCTGGGGCCCAGATGGCATTATCTCATTGCTGCTTGCTGGCCTGCACCGTCCACAGCATCACTCACTGTGCGGTTGGCAATCCCTGTTCACCTCTGTCTGGCACAAACAACTGAAGCCTGGCTTTCAAAGAGGCTCTACTCCTGTATCAAAAGCAAAAAAAAAGTGTTCAGAGTTTTAAAAGAAATTAGACGTTATTTGCTGGACAGTATTGGTTGAATGTCAGTTCAATGATGAAACCAAAGCTGGAGTCTTTGGAAAGCTTAGTAATCCATTACTGAGCTGTTGTTGCTTCGTTTTGAACGTCTGCTTTGTATCGTAACAGCAAGTTGTGTTATATTTTGCTCCTTTTTTTTTTTTTTCAAAAAGCTTTGCAAAACTTCTAACAGAAGCTCTTCTGTCAGTTCAGCAGTTATCTTTTTTGAAAATGAATCAGCCTTTGATTTATTCAACATTAATCTAAACCTGTGTTGTAGCCAGAAATTGTGTAAACCTTCAATGGATTTATTCATAATATATGCTCAGACATATTTTACCATCTCTTCAGACTAAATATTAATGTTTTAAATAATATCAAGGTATAAAACTGTTGGAAACCAAGCATAAGGAAAGCACTGACAAGGATTTGCTGAGACAGGAGTATGTTAAATAAATAAAGAGCAAAGTGTGTGAGAGAAGAATTACGTGTCACAATACCAGCTGTGAAAGAGGAGAAAACTAATTCAGTGCTGATATAAGTAAAGGACAAGAACTGATGATATATGCAATGATAAACATGAGAACACAGCTAGTCTTCACCAGAAGAAAGCTGGTGTGGTCTTAAGTGGGTTGGAGGGGTCATGGGAGGAGTCGGCCTCTGCTACTCTTCTGAACACAGAGTGAGCTAAAATAACCAGCCCAACAGAGAATGTTTCATTTTCTTTCTTGCTTACCAAGTTAGCTTTCTGCTCTTTTGGGGAGCTGAATCAAATTATTATGTGATCAGATAAGTGCCATGTAGAGGAAGAAGGAAGGTGGGCAGGTAGGAGAGAAGGAAACAGGTCATGTATCTTTCAGTGCAGAAGAGCTGTTAATTTAGCCCAAGTCATCTTATGAAAATATACCCTCAGGGATTTGCTCGCAAAACCTCTTCACAGAAGAGCCAGTCTACTTCTGACATGCCTAGACCAAGGAAGGGCAGGATTTGCACAAACATTTGTGTGCTTGAATTTTTAAAATTGCAGAATTTTATATTCTGCAGCATTTTTTTTTATAGTGGTAAACAGTTTTCTGAAGACAATCTGTGACAGAAAAATACAGAACTAGCTACTACACAGTTTTCTATGAGCACTTTTGTCCTTCAAGTGGAACACAGCAATTTGTATATGTTACCAAAGACTGCTGCAAATAAAAATACACCACTGTTAATTTTAAAGACCTTGTAAATATCACGACTTCTTTTAGACATTAATATCGTACTTACTAGGAGCTGGGCAGACTGGTTCAGAATATTTTAATAACAGGTTCACACCTGAAAACAGAATCTATGTGATAGCTGGATGTGTGCACTGGTCTCTGAAGAGGCATCTTCTACTTTCAGCCTCTACAAACTCTGGAGCTCTTCCTGGACTAGCTTTACTTAAGGCATTATCAGACTAGACTTAGCTAGTAAGTCATGCAGCTTGCATTTACTTTGACTAAAAACGCGATCAAATCCAACAGTGTCCTTGACCGACTGGAGGACAGATCTGGGTCAGAGAGGTCAGAGGGGTTCTGCTGACTGCTATGAACTGAGGTCAAGCTGCTACAGGGACAAAAGCAAAACCCTAATTGCTGGAAAAGTGGAAAGGGTGGGTATAAAGCAGGTAGAGCAAGGTGAAAGGGAGAGCTGAAAAGAAGATTATTTTAGCTACTTTGTCAGGATTTATTTAAAATACTTTGTAATTTCCTCAATTTGATGAATGATTTGAAGCATTGTTTTGGTGTTCCCAGTCAATTTGGGATTGAAAATTCATCATAGAACAAGGATAAACAAATATTTTTTCTAATTGTAAACCATTTTTGTTCAGTGTTATTTTGCAGTAATGGTTGTCATGTGAAACTAGTTCTTCCATTTGAAGGAGACAGTTCTTCATGTATATCTTAGTTTCCTTCTTGTCAATTTGTAAGTATTGAAATAGAATTTAAAGGAACTCATGTTCAACTTATGAAACAGCCTCTACTGAAATGGTAAATATTTCTTACAGGCTTTTGTAGAAGGTAACCATTTTTAAACAGTTTATAGAAAGTAAAATCTTGTAAATTCTGAATTGAAACTTTTTTCTAAGCTTTCTAAGCAGACAAAGCTTTGACTTTCTTTGCTAATTTCTGTCACAATTTGTAAGCTTGGTAATTTCTTAAGACCTGCACGGTTGCATCAAGACCTGTAAATACTCCACAAAATGAGAATTGTACTCAGAACTAAGAAATGCATGTCTTTATAATAAAAAATTGTCGTGGTTTAACCTCAGTCAGCAACTGAGCACCACGCAGCCGCTCGCTCACTCCCCCCCGGTGGGATGGGGGAGAGAATCGGAAAGGTAAAAGTGAGAAAACTCATGGGTTAAGATAAAGGCAGTTTAATAGGTAAAGCAAAAGCTGCGCACGCAAGCAAAGCAAAACAAGGAATTCATTCACTGCTTCCCCTCGGCAGGCAGGTGTTCAGCCATCTCCAGGAAAGCAGGGCTCCATCACGCCTAACGGTGACTTGGGAAGACAAACGCCATCACTCCAAACGTCCCCCCCTTCCTTCTTCTTCCCCCAGCTTTAAATGCTGAGCATGATGTCACATGGTATGGAATGTCCCTTTGGCCAGTTTGGGTCAGCTGTCCTGGCTGTGCCCCCTCCCAGCTTCTTGTGCACCCCCAGCCTCCTCAGTCGGTCGAGCATGGGAAGCTGAAAAGTCCTTGGCTAGTGTAAGCATTACCTAGCAACAACTAAAACATCGGTGCGTTATCAACATTGTTCTCATGCTAAATCCAAAACACAGCACTGTACCAGCTACTAGGAAGGAAATTAACTCTATCCCTGCTGAAACCAGGACAAAAATGAACATGAAAATTTCAAATGTAGCTATTGAAGGATGTAGCTGTATATTTTGCAATGTTGTTCCTCTTCCCTGGTTCAATTTTTTCCCCAAGTACCTTGTTCTGTTTGCAATGGTGTCAGTAAATAAAACTGCCATATGTCACTGAATATCATCTCGTAATAATCCAACAAAACAATCGGATCCCGGGTATCTCTCTGCCTAACAGGTAGGATGACCCTTCTGAGACTGTTCCTTCCAAACTCCAGAGTACACACCTTTGAAATGAGAGATCTGCTTTTCAGTTTCTCCTTGAGAAAGCAATCCATGACCCTCCTCCAGGACTCTCTTCATTGGTGTCTTTGGCTTATTTTTACCTCATTTTTAGCTGTAATACATTGCAGTCCCCAGGGACATGGCATTTCCAAAAGTTTTCCCTGAAAATGCTGTGAATGGCAGTTGGAATGTCGAGGCACAGTAACAACTTTTTAGAATAAAAAGTGTGAGTATTGGCCAAAAGGCACACACTCCTCCGAGAAAAGATTTTAAACAAGTGAGTTTTATATGTAGACTATCTTACCTATGCTTGCTGTTTCATTCCATTCTTTATGCAAACATGCATTGGTATTTATGCCCTTGACTATTTTGCAAGCCAAGTGATGGACCACTTGCTGCAGATTCAGTGCTTGATCTTGCAGAATCCCAAACTAGCAAATCCATACAGATCAAAGTAGTGCCATGTCAGATCAGATCTAGACTCAGGAAATGCACATTAACTCAAGAATTACATCTGAACTAATAATCCCCAAGTCCGAACAGGGCTCCAGAACTGTAACATCTCTGCACCATGTCTGTACTTAACCTAGATTACACCTGACAGCTCAGTGCTTCTGTTTTATGTTGCCATGTACTTTCCAGGCTAGGGTTAGGACAGATGAAGTCCATACCCCACACAAGCCCTCACTAACGTTGTGTTGTCAGTTTTTCTAGGCTTCATAAATCTTCCTCCCATATTCTAGGTTAGAGGACTTGTAATGGTCTAACATAGATCCTAGATTCAAAACCAGAAAAAAAAATAAAACCATCTTTACCTGTCCTGTAGCCAAATTGCAATTTACCTGTTTCTGCTCAGTTAAGCTTAATCTCTTTTTTTCCATCCCTTGCCTGTATATCTCCTTTAATGACTATCTGAGTAGCAAATAAACCACCAAAATGAATATGCACACAGAAGCAGGCATCATGTTCATTAAAATAAAACTGATATTCCCTTGTCTGTCATCACACAAATTTACCATTGTCATCATGGTGTTTTCCCATTGATCAAATTAATCCACATTTATGGTAAAGAGCCCTCATCTTTTAAGGAGCCAGAGGCATTTTTTTTCATTTTTTCACCTTTCTCACTGAGGGAAGCTGATGCAGATGTCAGTCATGACTGAAAGACAAAAACTACCCATGCAACAGAATGTGTCGCTCATTTGAAAAACAGCATCATGTTGGCCTCCTAAGGCAACAGCATTCCTTGCAGGTACTGGTACATACAGACTTGCCAGTTGTGGCTGTACAGGACAGGCAATTCTTAGTAAGCTGAAGCTCAGCTGCATTTTGAGAGCCCAAACTCTCTGTTTAACACCATGGAGAAATGCACTTCTGTATTTATATTGTACCACTTGTACTGCTGGAAGTGACACTTTACAAGGTACAGTTTTCTTCTGGCATTTCTATTTCATGCTGCACAATTTTATTTTCTCAAAGACCACTGAAAGATACAAAGCGTTCATTTCAGATGCTGAGTTAGTTCAGTAACATTGATCAAAGGATTTTCAGTTAAACTTAGTTTTGGCAGCAGATTAACTCAGGCACAAGTTTCCTCTAGAACACTGTTGGCATCTAATTTGATACAAACCAGTGACATTCTGACTTCAACATCTGGGAATCATTTCAGATATCTGACATATTTTCCTAGAGCTGCAAAGACTTTGAGATGGCAAAGCATTCCTCAATACATTGATATTGCAACATTGTGATTAAATGCCTTCAAATATTTAATACAGCATAAAGATGTGACAAGACAGCATTCATCATCTTTCTTTTTCTCTCCACCCTTGGAGCTAACTGTGTTATCTGTAACCCTGAATCTTGCATTGGTTGCTACTTGAAGTTTAGGGGCTGTGTGACCCTGTTTGTTTGGTCAGAATGCTTTTTTTATGCCTCATACATTGCTGTCACTTATCATGTGAAAAGCTCTTGCAGAATGCGGTATATTTTATTTTGCTGCACCACTGTAGCTCAGTTGTAATTCAGAGAATATAGCCCATTTTCTTTGGGATTATGTATCTATCTATCAGATAAATGTAGCCTGCAAGCCCAGCATGATTTATGGAAAATTGTGTTTATAATGAATAGTCCTGCTAGAGAAAAATAGATTAAATTGTGCCCTAAGTTACACAAAAACCTATCAGTTTATCTCTGTGGTCCTCAGTGCTACTCCAAGTATAATTTAGGATAATTTGTGTCATGATCCTTTGTATAATTCAATATCTCTGTACTGATCTTAAGTCACTGTTTACAAATGCTCATTACATTAAAATATACCTCAGATAAAGGAAAATTACCATATAAATAACTTCCAGTCCTCATTCCCTTTCCTGTTTCCTACCCACCTTAGCTTTTTCTTATGATATTTTCATACAAGAAATCATATGAAACAAATACATTTTATTATTATTTTTATGTGAATTGATTTTATGCAACTTGGCTAAAAGAATAGAAATAAGTAATGAAATAGGCTGGTAAGGACATTCTCACTGAAGCTTCAAGTCTGCCTTCATTTCGATCTGAGCACTGCAGTGTTTTGTTGTGGAAGTTTTAAAAGTGTACAATAGCATCACACAATTTTGGCAATTGTTTTTTTTGCTTATGGGACAAAAGAATTTGACTTGCATGCCAGGATTTTCTCTACTTACTATTAATGTTGAAACTGTAGTGACTTCAGTGAATAAAAAGAGGCTAGATACTGTAAATAATTAATTAAACTAATTAAATTAATTAAATTTAATGAAATTAATTTTAAAATGTGTCATAGGTTAATTTGTATTGACAAAAACATACTGGTATTCTGCCAGCTTAATCTCCTTTGGGATGTACCGTTTGAACCAGAGTCACACTGCAACCTTCAAAATTTGGGATGCTAGGAAACAGGTTGGATCCTAGGTAAAGAATCTAGCAATGAGTAGTTTGAAAAAGATGCCTGTCCTTTTTCTCCTTACTCCCACCTGCTTCCTTACCTGCCTGGCAAGATGGCTGCAGCATGCACTGTGCATCAACTGCCTCCCAGGACTGAGCTGAACTATACCTTTGGGTAGCGATGCAAATGTTGCATTTCCCTCTCTATGGGCCTTGGAAACTTCACATCATTGAGCCCCTTGCCTTATGTCAGATTTGGTGGATGGTGGCCAAGAGTTCAAAAAGTGAGACATGGAGGCAGATAACACAATTTCATAGGCCTTGTTTCCTCAGGGAACGAGGCAGGAAACCAAATGAAGAGCATAAAGTTCAACTAGAATAAAATAACCTGTGGAATCATAGAATCTGTATGTGAAAGCTGATTCAGTGGAGACAGACTTTAAACAATAAATGAAGCATATGAACAATATGTGTGGTTTTTCTCTCAAGGTTTCAATAAAAAAATAAAAACTGTACTCACTTAAACCTACACAGATTAGCATGTCATTTAGAGGGCCAGACCTGTATTTTTCTGAATTACTGCTAGTTGCTTTTTAATCTGTGGTGGTTTAGGGCAGAGATTTAACAGATGGTTTGGATTTTATCTAAGCTGTCATGGCTGGCTGCTACATTGAAAACAACCCAAAACCTGAAATAAACACATCTGGATTAAAAACATCAACCATTAAGTAAAATAATCTGAACGAATGCCTGTTCTGCTTGGTTTGCTGAAAAGCGTAAAAAAAAAAGGGAATGAAGGGCCTTGGATTACAAAGTCAGGATCAGCTACTTGATTCACTGTGACAACGTCTGGAAGCCAAGCTTCTCTTTCCTATGCCCTCTGCCTCCCTATGCCACATCCCGTCTCCTCCTGGCATGTAGCATGTCATCAAGTACAGTAAGAGAGCTATTCAGAGATCTCAATAGGATGACTAGCCTCATTTTATTGATTTACAGGCAATATGCTTGGTCCTAAAGCAAGACAGATAAACAACGGCATTGCTTTTACTTCATTCCTGCTAAACATTAAATTCCAGAATGATATGGTTTAGGTTGTATTACGATGTAGAATAGTCTCCAAGGCAACATTCTTCACTGAAATACACTTACTAATAAATAAGAAAGGAAAACAAATTCTCTTTCTAGCCCTTAACATTATTTTAAAACCCATGGAATCATTATGATGTTCATTCGCTATTTTAACAGAAAGAACCAAAACAGCTAATTTCCAACATTTTGGTTCAGTCTCCTTGTAGGTGCATGAAGTTGTACTTTGCCCTGGCCTGAAAGCACCAAAATATTGGGGAAAATTGAATTTAGGTGCTATGTTCCAACTCCTTGCCATAAAGAATAATTGCATTCTACAGGTACTCAAACTTTGGAATGAACATTACTCCAACAGACATAGTGACCACACAGAATCCAAAGAAACAAAACTGTTCAGGCTGAAAATATACTGTGATCAGTGCTCAGTGGCCAAAAGGCTAAAAAGCTTCAGTCGTATTATATATTGCCAGCTAAGCTGCTTCATGTTGACATTCAAAATAAACAGCATAACCATTAGCAGAGCTAAAATTTGGGCACAGAAGTTCCTTGCTCCCAAGAATAGTAGTTGATGCTGTATCTGGGAAAGTCTTTACTTTAACGACTACAGAATTAGAAGTCAATAAGAACTCTTTCCAAAGCATACTCATAACCTGACAGAAATGGTGTGTATTGGGATGAATCATTCCTCCTTTTAACAAGTCTGATGGCTATTACATAGTGAACCAGGTGATTTATTTCTTTAAGCATTTTGCCAATAACCTCTTCTGAAGCTTCTGTACTCAGAAAGAAAAGAAGCATTTTAAACACTTTCATTTTCGTGGAATAGACCATTTCATAAAGAACACACCAAAATGAATGTGCTGAACAGGTTTTTTTAAATAAGAAAGAAAAAGTTCATGTACTATAAATACAGTAGTGGCAAACTGCAAAGGCTTTCTTTGACAGTTCACATCCCAAAAGGGAGACTACTTGATGGACACTCCTTTTCCTTTTTGCATCTTCAAAATGGCTAAGCAATTTTTAACATGAAAAGGAATATTAAGCAAGTATTCTACGTTGCTTAAGCTATCTTAAAATGCAGTTCAGTAGCTGAAATCCAGGAAGCGTGCCAGCATCTTATAATGAGATAACATTGCACAAACCACCAGAAAATACTCTATGGATCACTTCTTTGAGATGATATTTCAAAAACAGTACACTGCCTGCAAACACAGGCTGATTTTCATGCTCTTACACCATAGCAACTGCCTCTGCCTCTTTTCTTATTACAGTGGTAATACAGAGTATCTTGGCTGCAGACTGAGATGACAGATTTTATTATAGCTCCATTGTACACTTACTGCAAAGTCACCAACACATTATGCTTTCAATTTTTTTCTCTGTAGAGGGATATGATTTTGCAGTTCTATTAATAATCTGTTAGAGAAATTAAGGGCTCAAAGCCAAAGAAAAGATAACCATTGTTATTACACCAAAAGATTTACATAAGAACATAATGGGTTTTTAACATGAAATATACACTTTTTAACAGAAAGATGATGATGTCCTAGGTTAGTAGAGTACTGCATTTAAGAAATACCTTGCAACTGTACACACTATAATTTCAGTATTAATGGCACTGTCAGACTGCTTAAAAACACTTCATTAAAAAAAAGGAAAAAAAAAGAAAAAAAAAAGAAAAACACCCTTTAAACAATCCATAAGGTATGCATTTGACTGAGACAAGAGGTGCATGAGCCTTTTAGAGCTCTTTGTTAATAGCTGCCTGTAGCTTACAGGCAGTTAGCACAGATTCTTGTTTGAAGTAGTCTTTTCTTACCTACTTTATTCAGTATAGGTGCAAGATGTTTTGGTATCCACTGTCATCAAAATATCACTGACATTCAGGTCCATGAAGCAATTTTGATTACAGTCTTTTTGCTTCCTATAGCCAGCAACAAAAATACCTATCTGGGATTTATGCTGTGGAGAATTGTTGAAGGCATTTGTAACAATTTGGCAAAATAGAACATGCATGTCCTTGACCATCAAGATGGTGCATTATCTGGGGCTCTAGTAGAGTGACTCCTGCTTTCAAATCACCCAATGACCGTGGAAATGTCACTGATCCAAAAAAGCAAATGTTCTTTTCTCTCACGTTCAACCTAGACATGGTTTTCTAGCTGTGCATTACTGCCAGGATACATTAGTTTTAAAAAAGGCAAAATCAGGGAGTGACTCTGAAAGTCTTCCAGAGGCAAAAACAGAACAAGATAGCCAACACTCATTCAAGTGGACAGACAGACAAGAACTCATTTCTACATAGGCTGTAAATTAAATTCCCAACCTGACTCATATGCCCAAATATGTAGTAGCTATACTACATGCTGTAACTCTGCAGCTAGTATCTTGATGAAGCTGAGCAAAAGGCATTCTTGATTAAAAGCTTTTCACTTGATAAAGTTCAGCAATAACCCAGGGCTCAAATTTTATTACTTTGGAGACATTTTTTACCAAACAGGACCTGGAAAAATAAAAGCCTTTTTCTTAAGGAACTGATCAGATAGAATCAAAGAGAATGGAGGAAAAGAATTATTTTCTTGATGGGTAATTTGTAAATATGCAAAAGTTCCGAATTCTCACAATAAGGTGAATTTGCAAAATAACTGACAGCAACAATTATGTACTTTACACTTGTCAAGACCTACACCAGAGAAGGATCTTGGTATTTTAATCCACATTGCAACATGACTTAATAAAATTAATGTTGATAAAATTAGTCTCCAAATATTTTCATGTACCATGAAGTTATTTTGACGGTAGACTGACAACAAGCTCTGGAACAGTGAGAATTTGTTCTTATTTACATCAAGGGCCTGATGTTCAACAAACCAGAGTACAGAGTTCTGTCAAATTTAAACTGTTACCTGTAAACCCAAATGTATATGGTTTCTTGAAGGTGATACATATAGAGTGACACGCTACTTAGTGATGCTATATTGCTGGAAGGCTTTTGTGTGCATTTGAAACAGCTGAAGCCAAATTACTTTAACAGCTGTGATAAAATATTGAGCACTTTTTAAACAATAAAGTAAAGGAACATTCAATGGTATAAATACAACAGAGCTAAAGCCAGAAAAGTTTTTCTTCAACCCAGTATTTCCTTATCCTCTTTTTATATCTAGGTACCTGAGATTCAGAGTTTATCTTATTTAAGCTTCTATAATGAAGACAGATGGAGTCAGTATAGCCATCTCCTGTATTGCAGGATGGTTTAAAATGCTGTTGTTGTTTTTTTTTTTTGCAGGTTAAGAAAGTAGTAGTAATCAGTGCAAGTGTCTTACAAAATCAGTGATGCTGTTTGCTATTCCTCTGATACTCCTCTCTCTCATTTGGCATGTAAAAATACAGCTTTAGAGTTATATTACAAGAATAATCAATCACAAGAATAATAAAATCTGGCATCTAGCTGTCATTGTAGGAAAGCTGAATATGAGAAAGGAATTAGTACTGATTTATTTCCAAACAGTAATGGCACAGCCATCTTCATAAATAAAATTCGATATATTTTGCCTTCAGTATATATGTAGCACTATTGAGTTGAAACCAGCAGTCTAGTTCCTATATGGTACATACATTGTGAAATCAGATGTGTATATTTAGGCCCAATATCAAACTAAACTCAGAAATAATTATTGTTATAAAAAGAACCCAAGCCTGTAAACAAACACTGGGGTCTCAAAGAGCTTTTCAATAAGAAATAAATGTGATGGTGCCAACAGGGTTTTTTCTGGTGGAACTGAGATTCAAGAGAAGTTCTGTTTGTGCAAACAGGCTTGCTTTCCCCTCCTGCCTCTTCATTAGCATTCTAAATGAAATTTATTAATTTAATTACTTTTCCCACTTGGCCATACATCAGTGATGCCTAAGGCGGTCTTCCTATTCTGTTCCTGGATGTTGTTACTGCTCTTCCATTTAGTTTCTTCTACGTACACACCTGTGCGCATGGAGTCAAAGCCTTTATATCCAAAATATTTGAAGCCATGAACATTTTCATATTTGGCTCCATTTTAGACTTATTTTTTCTTTTAGATCTGACCTAAATGAAGGCTGTTAGCAAACTGACCCACTCAGCAAGGTTATCCAAAACTAAAATAAAACTCACACTTTACTCAGTGAATGCTTAGTGATGGCACTGAGTCTTCATAATTATCACTTAGAGTACTTATTTCAATAAGGGAAATTGAACCAAAGGAAGCAGAGATGTAACAATTATTTGCGTGTATTCTTTGAGACTGCCATACTCCGTACAGTCAGCCCATTCTACTGCCAGGTGCTTATAATACCCAGCTCACTGCAGCTATGTAGGATACATGTGCTTTATGAGAAGGCCTATCACCATCAGGAGAGCAGACAGCTGTGACAATAAGGACCATGTTTCAAAAATATAGCCAAAATTTACTGCACTAGACACACCCAAAGGACTGCTCAGTATAAAAGTCTGCCTCCTGAGAGCAGGTGTCGCTTGGCAGGAAATTCTGTGCAATCTCTTTTTCTTCCAAAAAGATTTGTTTTGTACCAAGTGAAGCTGTCACAAGAATCTCCCATCCCCTAAGAAATAAACAACTCCCTGCTGCCTGGTCACTTTTCTCAGAAGGCAAGGAAAAAAGTTGAAACCAAGTTTTCTACGTCCTGGACATAGCCATAGAAGCTGTGTATTTTCTTTGCAAGAAATAGAATCATAGAATCATAGAATCATTGAGGTTGGAAAAGACCTCTAAGATCATCGAGTCCAACCGTCAACCCAACACCACCAGGCCCACTAAACCATGTCCGTAAGCGCCTCATCTACACGTCTTTTAAAAACCTCCAGGGATGGGGACTCCACCACTTCCCTGGGCAGCCTGTTCCAATGTTTCACCACTCTTTCAGTAAAGAAATTTTTCCTTACATCCAATCTAAACCTCCCCTGGCACAACTTGAGGCCATTTCCTCTCGTCCTATCGCTTGTTACTTCGGAGAAAAGACCAACACCCACCTCGCTACAACTTCCTTTCAGGTAGTTGTAGAGAGCGATGAGGTCTCCCCTCAGCCTCCTTTTCTCCAGGCTGAACAGTCCCAGTTCCCTCAGCCGCTCTGTTTAGTTCTTACAAGAAAGGAGTTTTCAAGAAAGTGTCTCTATTTTCGGGAAAATGTTTGGGCCTTGGCAAAAGACACTCATTCCACCAGTATATTGTAGGGGTACCTGCAAGGCCCACCCTTGGCAAATAATCTGGATAACACCACGTCATCTGTTAAGACGAGAATGTGAGTGTAAATAGTGTGTATGTGGATTGAATACACAAAACTGAACATGTTAAATGGCAGAATAACCATCAGCTGAATGAAACAGTAAGGAAGGAATCAGAGACTTTAGACATGAAGAAGGAATCAGCCTGAAAAGAAGTATAAGAGAAGCAAGACGATACCTAACCATAGGGAGAGACCTTGGAGTGGAAACAGCAGCAACCAAAACTCCATATGAACCTGGAGTTCATATACTGTCACCCCTGTATAACGCATGCTCCTGAGTGGAGTATTTCGGTTAGATTGCACCTCATTGTGTATTCTGGCTTCTGTGGTCCCGTTCTGAAACAGCCATCTTCTATATCCTGCATTCATCCATTAAGACATACATTATTTCTCAGACTCAACCAGAGAGGTTTCTTTCTATGTCTATGGAAGACCCTAGTTACTATATATGTCATTTTCAATAATGTCCCCATATTTATCATTCTGAAATACTGTTAAATAATTTGTCTTTGCCTAGAGCTTTGTTTCTCCCAAATGATTTATGGGTTTCCCTGAGGTTCTTGGATTCCAGTATGTGAGGCATAGGAAAACATGCTCTGGACAGACTGGATGTGGATTTAGAGGCACGGGAATCTTTTGTATATGGAATATGAGGTCTATTTGTGTATTTGAACTTCTATTAGCCTCTAAAAAGTTACTAAAAGTGCTATTTAAGACATGTCCTTTCTGTATGCATAATTACTAGCTATCGGAAAGTTACGCTTTCTGGACTGATTCTTTATCTTGAAAGCACATGAAACTATGATGCTTGGAAACACATTCAGTCTCTAGTTTTACTCCAGATGCTGCAGGAATTATGCTAGAGTCATGTTTAACTGTTAAGGGCACAATATTTGCCCATATAAAGGCTCTCTGCTTTTCTCTCTCTCTTCCCCCCCCCTCTTCCTTCCTTCCTTCCTTCCTTCCTTCCTTCCTTCTTTCCTCCCTCCCTCCTTCCCTCCTTCCTTCCTTCCTTCCTCCTTCCTTCCTTCCTTCCTTCCTCCCTCCCTCCCTTCCTCCTTCCCTCCTTCCTTCCTTCCTCCCTCCCTCCCTCCCTCCTTCCCTCCTTCCTTCCTTCCTTCCTTCCTTCCTCCCTCCCTCCCTCCCTCCCTCCCTCCCTCCTTCCTTCCCTCCTTCCTTCCCTCCTTCCTTCCTTCCTTCCTTCTTTCCTTCCTTCCTTCCTTCCTTCCTTCCTTCCTTCCTTCCTCCCTCCCTCCTTCCTTTCTTCCCTCCTTCCTTCCTTCCTTCCTTCCTCCCTCCCTCCTTCCTTTCTTCCCTCCTTCCTTCCTTCCTTCCTTCCTTCCTTCCTTCCTTCCTTCCTTCCTTCCTTCCTTCCTTCCTTCCTTCCTTCCTTCCTTCCTTCTTTCCTTCCTTCCTTCCTTCCTTCCTTCCTTCCTTCCTTCCTTCCTTCCTCCCTCCCTCCCTCCTTCCTTTCTTCCCTCCTTCCTTCCTTCCTTCCTTCCTTCCTTCCTTCCTTCCTTCCTTCCTTCCTTCCTTCCTTCCTTCCTTCTTTTCCTTTCTTCCTTTCCTTTCTTTCTTTTATTTTTATTTTTATTTTTATTTTTATTTTTATTTTTATTTTTATTTTTATTTTTATTTTTATTTTATACTTTTAATAACAGAACAGTCTGTGAACATCTGGTCAGAATCACCCACATTGTCTCTGCAGGAGATGAAATGAGTAGTACTGATGTGCCTGTAGTGACACCAATATTGTATGAGGCAGGTACTCCAAAGGATCATTCCTTACAAAAAGTAAGATGAAAACTAGTGCACTTGCAGTGGACTTAAACCAGGTGTTTTGCAGTTACTTCTCAGAAGCTCCAAAGGAACTTTTCTTTTGGGAAAACACAAATCAATGGTAGTTTTAATGAAGGATCTAAGAAACTGCTGGTACTTTAAGACTCAGTTGCCATTATTCTCCTCGGCTTTTTCAAGGCTCTGGGGAGACCTTTGCACACAGTCAGGAAACAAGGGCTGTGAGAGTCTGGGGGGAAAAAAAAAGGGGGGGGGAATCTTCTAAGGAACTCTGGTCTAATTCAGCAGACACTATTCTTTCTGTCGGACCCTAAGGCACTCAGTAAAATAAGGGCCTGTTACCATAGCTATTCACTAGTATATAATAGCACAGACTTCCAAGCAGCAGACCACTGATCTGTGGGGGAAAAAAAAAAGTAAAGGCCAGTCAAGCAAATAAGTTGTCAGTCCCTGTGTTTGCTTTAAAGGATGTTACAGTACTTACATGAGACTAGCATTTTGGCATTTACAGTGAAAGTAAATTTTTCTTTTTGTGTTCAAAAAATGAATTTTCATATTTCTTTCATTTGCCACTTACAACATTTTAGCAGTGCTTTAGCAGTGCTAAAAAATGCCTCTTTCTGAGTTGTTTGCATATGTCGTTAGCTCACTAACCGCATTCCTCCAAAAAGCATCCTTATCAAAGATTTTTTTTTTTTTGTAAGACATAGTGGAAAAAAAAGAAAGACATTTTTTATGCTGAGGGTGGTGAAACACTGGAACAGGTTGCCCAGAGAGGTGGTGGACGCCCCATCCCTGGAAACATTCAAGGTCAGGTTGGACAGGGCTCTGAGCAACCTGATCTGGCTGAAGATGTCCCTGCCCACGGCAGGGGGGTTGGACTAGATGACCTTTAGAGGTCCCTTCCAACTCAAACTATTCTGTGATTCTGTGAACTATTATGGATTCCAAGGAGTAGATATCCAGGGATTCAGTGCTTCACAGTTATACTGAGACTCTCAATTCTAACTAATATCGAGCATATTCTGTCTTCAGATGATCTTTATTTATATACAAGCACTCTCTGAGAAGTATTTATTTCTGGAACTGCAGTCTCATGAAGGGTCAATAAACACCCTTAGCATAATTTCTAGATTGGTTATTGGAAATGGACAAAAAAAACTCGTTATATATTTTAAAGGAAAGTCATCCTAAATTTGTTCCTTACATTACTGATTCATTAATGTTGCCTGAGGAATACTCCTTACTGCAGTATGTATCATGTCTAATACTTGATTCCAATACTTGTTGTCATTCCATTCTTCAGCAAGATATTAAACAAAATGAATTGCTCTTGGCAGGATGACAATGAAGATAAATGTCAAAACTGCTTCATCCAAAACTAAAAAAATGTATCTAAACATGCAAGCTCTGTGCCTGCAATCTTTGTGGCTCTAAATAATACATTATCTAAAAATTTCAAACTTTAGAATTGTATTTTTGTGCAACTTCTACTCCAGCACAAAATATGTTTATATAAATATACATCTATATAAAAAGATTAAATACCAGTGCAACAAAAACTGGCATGATGCTATCTTTGTGGCCAGCTCTTAACGGGGAAGTACATGATTCAAAATGGTTGAGCAAATAAAGCTTATTTTGGTTTAAAAAAGAAAATTAAATAAAAGATGGATAAATGCAAAAAAGAACCTGAGATCTGATTAATACCAAACCAAAATTAATAGACAAGAATTTATGTGGATAAAGCTGGCCACTCACATTAGCTGGTCCAAGTGTTCTTTGTACCTGAGAACTTAAGATTTCAGCAAAATAAAGCACTTTCAATATATTTGTACCAGAGAATTAAAGGAGATTTCATATATCAGAATAAATAGTAGTTTAAAAAAATAAAAATATTTTAATCTCTAATAGGTAAAATTTCAATAATTAATAATAATAATAATAATAATAATAATAATAATAATAAAAATAGACATCCCTCTGGTAAACTGATTGTTTCTATGAAGATAAAGTAGTACATGAACACACAGCAGGAGAACAGCAGGTGATGTCTATAGTCTTTATCCTTCTACATCTATGTAATAAGTACACTTTTATCAAAGGCATGAGTCCAGAGGGTACAAGAACAGAATGTATTACCACTGCAGTTCATGCATTTGAAACTCCCTATGTTCTCTATGTTTCTGCCTGGAGCCCCAGTCTTTCTGTCCTTAGACATCATTACATTGCATTTCCTCTTTCAATCAAAATTAAATATCATCCCTTAAGGATTATACCGATACCCATTTCATACTAATGGGGCTCTGAAAAGATTTTGAAGACATCTTTTTGCTTAGAAATGTTCATACTTAAATTACATTTTCTGAGTGAATACATCTGTCTGTGTCTCTGCTTTGTCAATATGATCCCCCTAAAAAGAAAAATATACTAGTTGCTGGGGTAGGTTCTAGAAAGAAGACCTATTAAATATTAATGCAGGCAAGTAGAGATTATAATCTAGTAATATTTGCTGGAATCTAATGAATATGAGAAGTTATGAAGTTGTTATCTTCTATTTATCTGGGTAAAGTGAACTTTTTCTTTTTAGCATCGGTGTGGTTTCTGATTATGGCAAACATGACAAGGCCATAACAATTAATTATTTTTTCCACTATGTCTTACAAAAGTCCTGCTAAAAGCCAGCTTATCTGTTACCTTTACTGTTTATGCCTAATGAATCTGGCCATAAATTACTAAATTATTTTTAAACATGACCATGAATCATTGGTCAAAACTTATTTCAGTGATCTTCAATAAAGAAGGATTCATCTTATGTAACCTCAGTTAACTTAAGGTTAAGTGTCTAATCTAAATCAGCCTGCCATCTGCTCATGCTTCATGCCAGTGGAAGGATGTATATCCAGAAGATAATTCTAATTCTCACATAATACATCTTAAATAATGAGAAAGAAACAGTATTTGTTCTCAGCCCTTTTCCCACTCACATCTCACTGAGATCCTCCCAGGAACCAATGATCCTGGTTCTTCTTTAATTCAGGAGCTATCCTACAAGTAGCCAAACAGACATTAATTACTCAATTTGCTGTTGACTAGGATAAAACAATAGTGGTGAGGAGAGAAGGTCTTATTTTCATTTAAGTAAATCCTTTTGCATTATGCTGTCAACAGAAAGTAGAATTAAAGTAAGAACAAATTATCTTTATACCTGTGGCAGGACATATATATTTTCACCCTGCTAGGTATCTGGATTAAGTGGAAGTGATAACCAAGTCCCAAGTAATTTAATTTTTTTCTGCCCTTTCATGATGATTTTGTCCACACAGATAATCATCTACTTTCATATGTATATGGGCTGAACACAAATGAATTAAAAGCAAATTCAGATAACGTGTTCAAAGGGGTTCTGCACTTGCCTGCATGGCAGACTATTTTCGTCTCAAATCTTCATTCAGCAGAACAGGCAATACTCAATGTTTGCAAATCTCACATTCTTTTAAGATTTTCTACAGTGTTTTGATTATAACACCTATATATTTTATAAAATCTGGCAATGGAATATTTTCTGCTTGAGTCATCCTGCTGTGTCAGGTAGCCTCTTCAGTAATATTCATGTGTGCCATAATGAACATGACACAGCTCTCTGAAACCCTGACAAGTATATCGAAAGTGTAACTTTCATATTTACTCTTGGGCTCTCACCCACCTTCTTTTACCATGTTACTTGCTCGCAGTTGATTACTAAGTTAGTAATATTCAAATTCCCAGCCTCATATCCCCTTTGACAGCTTCTCTCCCATTTATAGAAAGGTCATCTAGGTCACTCTCCTGCCTCTGTACTTGAACAACTATGCATAAATCTTTCCTGTCAGATTACTGTATGCTTCAAGAACTCTAAAGATGGAGACTTTGAGACATATTCCAATGCTTTTCTGTCCTAAGCTTTCTCCTCATATCCATCTTGAACAGGTCTTCATGCCATTTAGCAATTACTTCTTGTCCTCTTCAGTTCCACAGGGCTGCTGCTTCCAGTAGACTGAACTGGTTGTCTTCACAAAGTACATGATTAAAGACTGCTGAGGGAAGGTAGGCAGTAAAGAAGAAGCAGAGAGATGTGTGTTATGTAAAGGAGACCCTTGACTGAGCAGAGACCTGGTGTGAAACAAAGGAGGTGTCTGTGGAGACTCTCCGAGTCTAGGTCAGAGAGGATGCAACACTGATGATGTTGTGATGGAGGTCTGTTACAGCCCACCTGACTAAGATGACGTCTCTAAGGCTGTCTACAGACAATTAGCAGGAATCCCCTGGCCACAGCCATTGGTCCATATGGAGGATTTTGACCATCTGGACATCTGCTGAGCAGGCAATACAATTCTTAAAGTCACCCTAGAAGTGTCTAGAGGGCACTGCTTATGATTTCCTAACGCAAACGCTAGAGGAGCCAACCAGGGAAATACTCTATTTGACCTGCTGCTCAACGAGGAAGAAATGGTTGTGAATGTGATCACAGATGGCAGCTTGGATTGCAGTGACCGAGAGAAGACTGAGATCGAGATTTGGAGAAAGGCTGAGAAGGTAAGCCACGGACTTGGACTCTAGACTTCAGGACCGCAGATTTTGGCTATTTAGAATATTGCTGGGGTAATCCCCTTGGAATCTCCTACAAGGGGCACCCAGAATAGCTAGCTGACTTTTAAAGAAAAGATAGTTGGAGCTCAGGAGCAAACCACCCCTTCGTGCAGGAAGACCAGGAATTTAAACCAAAGGACAGAACAGCTATGAAGAGAATTTCTTAAAGAAATGCTAGAAGAAATCATACAGGAAGTTAAAACAAGGACAGGAAACAAAGGAAGACTATAAAAGCATTGCTCATGCTGTTAAGGATAAAAATCATGAAGACCAAAACCTGATTAGAGCTAAAACTAGTTAGGGACATAAAAGGTAACAAGAAGGGTTCTTGCAAGTATGCTAGTATCAGAAGGAAGTTCATAGAAAATAAATGCTGCTGAATGGGAGAGACAATTGACTAATAGATGTTATGGAGAAAGCTGAATTATTTAATGCCTTTTTCACTTCAGTCTTTGCAAGCAAAGTCTACTTTTTAACTTCTGCATGTATCAGCCTGGTTTTGGAAGGAGGCAGACAGGAGATCAACAAGTTAGGGACAACTTGAAGAAGTTGGACTTATTCAAGTACAGGATAGCAGATCAAATTCACCTGACGGTGTTGAAGGAGCTGGCTGAAGTGAGCACAAGGCTACTATAATCTATTAAAATCACAGTAATCAGGAAAGGTCTTCAGCAACTGGAAGAAGGCAAACATTACGTTCATCTTAAGAAGGAAGGGAGATCAGAGGAACTCTAAACAAGGCAGCCTCACCTTAGACACTGGAAAGATCACAGTGGCATTCATTTGGAATTCATTTCCAAACACATGGAAGACAAGGCAGTTGTCAGGAGCAATACACACAGATTTACCAATGGCCAGTTATGCTCCACCAGCCTTAATGACTTCCATGATGACACATGGGATCAGTACTGGTGTCCCTCCATCAGGGACCTGGATGATGACACAGAATGCAAACTTGACAATTTTCTGGATGATGTTTTGTTAAGAGGAGTGACTGACATAATGAATGGCAAAAATTCAAGGCAGCAGGATCTTGGGAAATTTATGGATTGTACCGAGAGAAGCCTCATGAAATTTAACAGGCAGAAGGGCCAAGCTCTGCACCTGGGGTGGAATAGCTGTGACTGATGGGGACTGACTAGCTGACCAGCAGCCAGTCTGAAAAGAGTTGAGGGTGATGGTTAACCACAAGGCCAACAACATGCTTTTACCCTGAGCTAGATGAACTTTGCAGAATGCTTAGCAGAGGACTACAAGGGGCCTAAAGCACATGACTGGCATGGAGAAGTTGAGTGAGCTAAGTTGTTTTTAGTCTGGCAAAGTTAAAGCTAAGGGCCATACTTGAAGTACAGTTGCAAAAATAGCAGAACTAAACTCTTTGCAGCAGTAGCAGACAATATAAAAGGGACTACACAAGGGATAATAGCCTTCAAGTGCAAGTTGGGCAGATCAGTTTGTATATACGGAAAAATTTCTTCACAGTGCAGCACTTACACCAGGATATCCATAGAAAGTGTGGACACACCATCAGAGAAGGTTATGAAGACAAAGCTTTGGTTGCTCACCTGCAAAGGGAAACTGGAACAGATTATATCCAGAAATCCCTTCTAACCAGCATTTTTATCATTCCTTGGATTCTCTGTGGACACCGCTACCCTAACTGCAAAAGTTTGAAAGTTTGAAGGCAGAGTGATATATGTTTTATATTTTACCATTGATTGATTCACATTTTGCAGGCCCCGGGTCCAGGAACCTAATATTCAGTGTGACCTTTCCTGTTACTTTTCGCCACGACACAATTTAATTCTTCTAGCTATAGGCCTTACAATGCATTTTCAGTTCATTTGTGACTGCATCTTTCCAAAACAAATGGAATTTTCCTACTTTTTTCTTTTCTTCTTACTTTTATAAAGATCTCCCTTTTGCCACTCCGCATTTTATCATTCTTTGTTTACTCTTTTCTCTGCATAGAGTAAAAAAAGGTGAAGAAATTTTAAATCTTAATTAGAACCTTGTTTTAATGTGAGCTAAGATCCTCTACACTGTCAGAAAAGCAAAAATTTTGCAAACTAGAAAAAGATTAGTTATATAGTGGTGATTTCATTCAGTTCAATTCTTTCCATTCAAAACATCATGTTGTTAGTTCAAATGGAACAAAGCCATAACCAGGTATATGGAAACACTTACTCATTCCCAAGATATTCTAAATTAGCTTTTTCTTAGAAAAGTCTGTTTAAACAGCCTATGGCAAAGACAGTGCCTTTTGTTAGGTTTTCCATACAAATATTCAGTATTTACTTTTCCATAAGATAAAATCAGTCCAAGCTACATTAAACTAAGTGTGTTAAAACAAGACCAATATGCAATATCTGCTTCTCAGAGAAAAGGGCAGGGCATATGATCAACAGGCAACAAATTCCCAGCAGATGAATTGTTAGTTTTATAATGTCACAGATGACAATTGTAGTTTGAAAACAGAGGAATGAACAAAACAGAGGCCTCTGTTAGAAATATGAAAGCAGATAGTCTTATAGAGGAACTGGAAAAAAAGCAAGCATTTGTTCTAAGAACAAATAGATGAAAAACAGTTTTAAAACCAAATGTATTGTCTTATTTCAGCAATAGCACCACAACTGTAACAGTGATACAAACAAGAATAGTCAATATTGTACTTAATAAATTACAATAAATAGAAATTATTTACTGACTTTCCCAGCTACAACATTTTAAAAACATTTTTCTCTATGAAAAAATCTTACTATACAATTATCTTTGCACAACCTATTCATTGCTATTGCAAAATCTCTTTAAATGGAAACAAATAATAGGCCAAATCAAATAAATTGTTACATTCCACATTACATATAGATTTTGGTTCATTTTAGAATATTATCCAGTTCAAAACTAGTTTCAAATGTTTTAAAATCTGTTGACTAGGTCTTCTGGTAAGATTCATTTTAACTGTGAATAACTAACAAAACAAAGTGCCTAACTAAAGTTTTCACTATAAATAATAGGTTCATCATATGCCCAACTGCTGTCAGTTTGGTGTGAACGTATAAAAACTCTCTAGTTATTCAAATGCAGGGAATTCAAAGGGAGTTTGTCCAATCAACATGGGTCTCAGAAGTAAATTATAAGCTCCTCATTCTAATTATTCAGATGGTTTCCATTCACAACTTACAATGCAACTGTATTTATCAGTAGAGTTATTTATTCCAGTGATAAAATCAAGGAAATAAATAACACACATATTTACTTTAAAGAAATATATAATCAGCACTAATCAATAGGTTGTACGTTATGCTAATAAGGGAACGTTTTACTTTCTGAAGCATGCATCTCTCTGCTTGGCATTATTCTTCTTAATTACTACACATGCCTATTTAAACCTCAGTACCTAAACATCACTGCAACAGGTTAATGAACTAATACATAGGTGAATTTTTAATAATGACATAACTTTCAGAACACCATCCCTTACCTGTCTTAAGACTTTTTTGTCCTTTCCATATGAACGCTCTTGGATAGTTTTGTCAATTTGCTTGGAGTAATAACAGTGCCTCTATAAAGTACACAGTAAACATTACAAAACCGGAATTTTCTGACCAAGGGTTTCAGCTTATGTAAATGGCATAGATGGGCCACAAAAGCAGCTGACAGTGATCAAAAATGTGCATGCAGAAATTCATGTCCATGATACCCTCCCTGACACCAATGGGTCATGGTTGAGACAAAAATTGAATCCTTTCATTTAATAGCTCTCAATAACTATTTTTGCTTTGCTTTTCACAGCCTCTGCTGAGTCCCGTAAACTTTCAGCATATGCAATCTGTTGAGTGAAAGAGTTCCACAGTTTCCCACCACATTGCTTAAATAACCACTTTTTTGTTGTTTCTGAGCTTGCAAACAGCTAGCTTTGTTTGATGTCCCCTATCACTGCACACTTGATGCCACTCATGATTTTATCACTCTCTATTGTACTTCCCTTTCACACCTATCTTTTGAGCAGAAGAATCATTGCCTGCTGTCACTCCTCAGACAGAATCTAATCCTACCATTTGACTACCTTTGTCGTTCATTCTCTGAAGCTTTTCCAGTTTGTTAACATCCTTTTTTTTTTTTTTCCAGATGAGGATCAGAACTAGTATTTAAACATAGTATTTAAAAAGATAAATATCATGGCCTACCACACATCTATTGACTGATACAATGATATTAACTTATTTTCTCTGTTGCTTTCCTAATAATTCTTAACTGCATACTTGCATTTTTGTGACATCCTAAGCACAGGACTGACATTTTCATAGAAATATTTAACAGCTAAATATCAAGCTAAGTGAAATATGTGAAATAAAAATTGGTTTTCATAAAGATCAGTTTACATTTATCTTCACTAAATTTCATCTGCCATTTTAATAACCAGTAATTCAGGCCACTCATATTTAATAACTTTAATAACTTAGTATTATCAGCAAATTTACCAAATAACTATTCACTACTTTTCCAGCATATTCACATGTTCCCATATATTTTGAGAAGCATGGATCCCAGTACACGTCCCATGGAACTTCACTCGTGGCCTCTTTCCTCTGTGAAAACTAACCATAAAAAAATTACCCTTTTCTCCCATATTTTAACATTTTTTTGTATGAATGCAGGAACTTTCCTCTTAGCCAGCTGCACTGTTTCCTCTGTGTTTCCTCTTAGTCAGCTGTGATGTTTTCTGCAGTGTTTGGTGACACTGACACTGTTAAATACCTTCTAGTTCTTTAAACAAAAATATTACTATAGTTTCAACTGATTCGCCCAGTACTGACTTAATGGTCTATACTCTTCTTTCAACCTCCCTCAAATTCACTTTAAAATTGGCGACATATTTGCAACCTCACATCTCAAAAGTTATCAAAATAGTTTTAAACAATGAATTTCACACCACAGTTACCATTTTGCCTATTTCACCCCTGAGTGCCTTTAAAATCTTAGGTGTATGCCATCTGGTCTTGATATTTTCTTCATTTTGTTTTGCATCACCTCATACTGACAAAGTATGACTTCAGATGAGTTTCCCCATAGAGAAAAATTCATGTGTGAGAATATATCAAAAGCTTTCTACAGCAAAAGCAGAATTAAAATGTTAATACAATTTTGTTCCTATAACTTCTTCTAAGTGCTTCTGTTTTCCCTGGTTATCTTTTGGTAATACAGACTCTCTGCCAGACTTCCTGCTGCTGCTATTGTAGAAATAGAATTTCTTAACTCTTATGTTTCTTGCAACTATTTTGGTTAACAAATCTCTTATGCATCTTGCAATTGTTTTGATTTGCCTTGCTGTGGATTTTTTTTTTTTTTAGTTTATATTTAGTCTGAAGAAGTTTACAGTCCTTACATTTTGTTTAAAAATCTTCAGCTATCTGAAGGATGTCTTCTTGCTCTCAGCAGTCTCTGATACCCTGCTGCTTAGCCATGCGGGCTCCCTTTTGACCTTTCTCAAGCCTTTCTTGCTAAGCAGGATGTATTTGCTCTCTGACTTCAATACAATATCTTAAATAGTCTCTGTGCCATCTGCCATGCCTTGACTTAGTGATTCCTTCCAGATTCTCCTTATAGGAGTCCTTGTTTATAATTGTCCTTTCTGAAGTTGAGCACAACTATGGGGAAATTTCTTGGCTTCTGCAGCCCTGCAAGGATATAGAATCTAGAAATTCAGCCAAAGTGTTTTGAACCACATCCACCTGGGTTTTGCTGCTTCTCTCATGGGATCTTCAACTATCCAGTCCATGAAAATCAGTAATTTAGTCTCAGCAGCCCTGTAAGGAAAGTTACTGTAATATATGTAAGTGTCGCTCTGTTCAATCTGATTTTCTCTGTAAGACTCAGTCTTGTCCTTCCAACACATTCCTACAGCTTTCCCTGGTAAGCGGGTCATCTCAAACCACATGCTCAACTCCATCTATTGCCTTTTCCCCACTCTTTAGCTAGACTCAGTTGTGATCTCAATTTGTCAGCCCTTCTGTACAGTCTCTTGTAATCACAAGGTCTCCTTGGTTCCTCTTAAGGATGAACCTTCTCCTTACAGCATTTTTGCAGTTATACATGAAAATATTCCCTTTCAGCTGCTCCATAACTCAGGGAAAGTCACTGCAGAGATCCTGGTCTGCTGCACCAATGCTGTTGAACCCCTGCTGTGGACACTTGTTAAATATATCACTCTTAAATGCACAAAAGGAGAATGGTACTTAAGAGCAGTCAACATAAACTGATCTTTCCCTCGCAGCCACTCCATAATTTATCATAGATTCATAGAATCATAGAAGAGTTTGGGTTGGAAGGGACCTCTAAAGGTCATCTAGTCCAACCCCGCCCTGCCGTGGGCAGGGACATCTTCAGCCAGATCAGGTTGCTCAGAGCCCTGTCCAACCTGACCTTGAATGTTTCCAGGGATGGGGCGTCTACCACGGCTCTGGGCAACCTGTTCCAATGTTTCACCACCCTCATCATACAAAATTTCTTCCTTATATCTAGTCTCAGTCTACCCTCCTTTAGTTCAAAACCGTTACCCCTTGTCCTATTGCTAGAGGCCCTACTAAAAAGTCTGTCCCAATCTTTCTTATAAGCCCTTTTTAAGTATTGAAAGGCTTCAATAAGGTCTCCCCGAAGCCTTCTCTTCTCTAGGCTGAACAACCCCAAGTCTCTCAGCCTTTCCTCACAGGGGAGGTGTTCCATCCCACTGAGCATTTTTGTGGCCCTCTTCTGGACCTGCTCCAACAGGTCCATGTCTTTCTTGTACTCCAGAGCTGGATGTAGTACTCCAGGTGGGGTCTCACCAGAGCGGAGTAGAGGGGCAGAATCACCTCCCTCGACCTGCTGGCTACACGTCTTTTGATGCAGCCCAGGATACAGTTGGCTTTCTGGGCTATGAGTGCACGCACATTGCTGGCTCATGTCCAGCTTTTCATCCACCAGTACCCCCAAGTCCTTCTCAGCAGGGCTGCTCTCAATCCCTTCATCCCCCAGCCTGTAGTGATACCAGGGGCTGCCCCAACCCAGGTGCAGGACCTTGCACTTGGCCTTGTTAAACCTCATGAGGTTCACATGGGCCCTCTTCTCGAGCTTGTCCAGATCCCTCTGGATGGCATCCCGTCCCTCTGGTGTCTCAACTGCACCACTCACCTTGGTGTTGTCTGCAAACTTGCTGAGGGTGCATTCAATCCCACTGTCTATGTCATTCTCAATGATACTGAACAGTACTGGTCCCAATACGGACCCCTGAGGGACACCACTTGTCACTGATCTCCATCTGGACATTGAGCCATTGACCAATACTCTCTGGATGCGGCCATCCAACCAATGCCTTATCTACTGAACAGTTCACCCATCAAATCCATATCTCCCCAATTTAGAGAGAAGGATGTTGTGGGGGACCATGTCAAAGGCCTTAGGGATATCCAGAGAGATAACATCCGTAGCTCTTCCGTTGTCCACTGATGTAGTCACTCCATCATAGCAGGCCACTAGGTTGGTCAGGCAAGACTTGCCCTTGGCGAAGCCATGCTGGCTGTCTTGAATCAGCTCAGTCCTCCATGTGCCTTAGCATAGCTTCTAAGGGGTATCTGTTCCATGATCTTCCCAGGCACAGAGGTGAGGCTCACAGGTCTGTAGTTCCCAGGGTCTTCCTGGGATTTAGATCATGTTAAGCCTACAGCTTCTTTCCCAACATCCTTTAAATTTTGCCCTAGAAGCTCCTGTCTCCTTTTCTTCTGCCACAGACACCCAGAGGGTCCATGTCCCCCGACTCCTCCTCACTGTTGGCTAGCAGATGGCCTTGGTACAAGATGATATGTGCTACCTCACAGTCGGCAGGCATGTTCCCATGCAGCTGTCCCCCGATGGGCTCTGGTTCTGCCACATGCCTGAGTAACAGCCTCCTACCTTCAACGGGAGCCCCAGGGAAGTGCCATGGCTGCCCTCCTCCCATCCCTCCCCAGGCAATACCCCCCCCGCCAAAACTGGCATGGTTATCTTGTGGACAGGTTTTATTTGCAATGCCATTGGAGAGCCTTGCTATGGGCCGAGCATGTATCCCATCAGAGAAAAAAATCTGTCCCTTGGGGATATTCATGACATGTGACACTTGGGGCGATTGTTTGTATCAGGAGAGGGACACTTTTATAACATCATGGTGATAATTTTTGCAATCTTTTGCTTCCACTTTACAAAATAGCTATTTTAACATATCCCTATTTTTCTCATGAATGATGGTGGTCCTTGTCTTTAAAAAAATTCAAGTGCTGACAGTATGTATCATAGACACATCCAGAACTGTCAGCTTTTTGTTTTGTACACCTCATCATTTCAAGCATATCAGTTGCTTCAGGTAGCTTTTCAGATGTCAGATAATGAAACACTGCACTATTCTAGAACCACTTCTGCAGGCACTTCTTATATACACAACACCCATAAACCTACAAAAGGACCCATCAGTCACCATAATGTCACCTTACTTGAAAAAGTTCTGCTGGTCTTGTCAAAATGTTTAGCTCATGATAATGGAAAAAACACAAAACTTTTGTTGTTTAATGAGATAATCCAATTGTCTTCTCTGGTTTTAAACTTTATGAAAAAAATTTTCAGTGCTAATTACTTGCCAACAACTTCCAAAATTCCAATAGAGTTTTATCCTGGGTTGAAGTGTTCTCTCAGGGAAGTATCTGCATAGTATACAGACATCAGCTCAATTTATAACACAATATTGAATACTTACCTAAATATTTAATGATTTAAATCTACAAAAATCAAGAAATCTTTATCTACTCCAGTGTCACTGGTAGTAGAATAAGATACGATATATGTGAGTGCATGTGTGTGGACATGCACTGAAATTTACTTTCCAGCATGAAACCTCAGTCAATGCAGAGCTGTAAACAACAGCATGTGATTGTTGAGAACCATGTTTTGCAGTGTGCTCTTCCAACTACATTTGTCACTTAAATTAGGCCTACATGTTGGTATAAGTTTATTATTTTTGCATTACATACATTGTGTAAAACCACTCCTGGGACCAGGTCATTATTTTTCATATCTGCTGTATTTTTCTGAAGAGAATTGTGCATTGTTTCAGGTGTTTTTTGTACAATAAAAATTTCACACACAAGCTGATCTAGAACTCAGCATAGCAGAAAAGTATTTGCAAGTAGTAACAAATTATTTCACTAGATTTTTATTGGGCTATTTTCAAATATAGATGAATGCATTCTGTTCACAAAAATAAGAGCTTTTCCAAATATTATTATTAGTTTATAATGGAAGTGCTCAAATTATCATTCTGAAATTTCTTATTGTTTTGATAATGTTGTCCCTTCTTTAAACAACTCCGAATATTAGTCTCAAAGAGTAAGCTCTCCAACTTTAAAATACAGGTTATTCAAAGAGGGAGCAAAACCAAGCCCATGCAAGTTGTGTGTCCAAATATGTTATTCTAATGACACAGAAACAAAATCACAGTTAAAAGACTGTAAGCCAACCATAAGCTAAAATGTGTGGGAACAAAACACAGCCATCATTCTTTAACAAATACAAACGTTTCATTTATCCATTGCGCCGATGGAAATTGACCACTAACTTTCTTTAGAAAAAGAGTCAAACCATGAGATGATCCCAAGTTTTCCCAAATGAGGAAGGCTAACATTCACTTCATTATTTCATTTTGTGATTTCCTGACAAACTGTAAAAGCTATTTATGGCTTCAGAGTCACAAGCAAAGAGAGACCTCAGGTCTTTCTCCAAAAAATACACTAACATGAGCATCTTTTGTAGTAATAGGACTTGTGGCACTTACTTCAGCAGAGCTGGCATTTCATTCATCAGCAAGTAAGGGTGCGCATGCGTGCACACACACACAAACACACACGCATACACTAGTTAGTACATTAGAGCAGAGCAACACATTTTTAAGATATCTGCCCTTTACAAAGTTAACCCACAGATTAAAAAAGGCTTGAATTTTCCATTTTTTGTTGTTGAAAGATCATTTTTCTGTTAGTGAGTGCTTAATAGGTTCCATAAAGCAATGAAAATAAAGAAAAACCTATTCAGCTTTATAAATCAGATACATATGACTGGATTCAAGGTGAATGTTTTAAGTGAACTGAGAATCACATGCTTTACTTTTCTCTTGAAATTACACACAGGCTAGTGGACTAAGAAAAAAGGAAAAAATATATTTTTATTCAAAACAGCTCTAGCATTGAAGTGTTCAATAACTTGATAACAAAACACTGCAGTAGATGGATAACAATGACTGTTCTTAACTGTAAACTAGATTGTTCTAAGGAACAACCGCTTATTCTGTAGCTTCTGAAATTGTTTGTGATCAAATAGTATCAACTTCATGGCCTTGCTAGTATGCTAAAACAAACAAAAAACAAACAAAAAGCCCTAACACACACGCACACCAAAAAAAACTAAACCCAAAAAACTAAACCAGTTTTTGAATAAAATGAGACAGCTGACAAAAGGTCTCTGAATAATTTTGGAAACCACCATTACTAAACTACATTCCTTTCATTCTTAAACATCCAAATCTTCACTTGCTAAAACTCACTGATAATAAAAAATCTATCCCATTATATATTTAGATTTCTTCGTGTGGATATTAAAATAAACTATGTTCTGAAATTAAGAGTTAAAATACCTCCTCTTGTTTTCCATACTTATTTGCCTGTATAAATATACTTCATCATTTTACAAATTACACTATTTATATTAAAGCTTTCGGTCAGCAAATCATTACAGCTTAACACAAACAAATAATTCCTGTGTTTTGGTTCTGTCTTTAAATCATTTTTGGAGATAACGAAAACCAGCCAAAACGAGTGACTGCAAATAATATAAACAACACATTTATTTAGAAAAATAAACTGAAAATGCTGCTTGTCTGTTAGAATTCTCCATGAAGTATAGACAAATGGCTAGAAAAAATTTATGTCAAATACATATTACAAATGACTTCTTTAACAGTAACTGGGACTATAATGTCAATGTTCAACAGGAACATTTTGGATGTATAATTCAATTTCTTGGCTGCTAATATGATAAAAAATGGATGCTATTAAAAAAGATTATATCCCCTTTTTAAATACACCTTATCATGTTGATGCTTTTTCATATATATACATATATATATATGTATGTATATGTATGTATTTATTTAAACCTAAGAAAAGACCATAGTCTTTTCTGTGAAGAGATCCCCATAGTGAAAGAGCGCAAATGTTTTTCTTCAGTTCTAACTTTTTAATTCCTTTTGGAGCCCCGGCAAAATATAGCTTGTTGTGGTCAAAAATCTCCTGGGGCCATCTGTGCAAATGGTGGCACACATCATTACCCTGAATGGAAGTGACAGTGCAAATACTATAAGTGCATTGAGATGCAATCTCTAACAGCTGAAGTTCTTCAAAGTTGGGTGGAGGACAGGAGACAGCATCCTTTTAAGCAATTTAACATCACTGAAGCCCTGTTCCTGTATGGCTTTGAATATGTACAAGGGATGACAGAGGTCTTCTTTCCCCACAGACAGTAACATTCCTCTGTTACAGTAAATGCATTCATTTTCTGCTATCACCTAAGTGCTTCATTTCTCCTTTTGGCTACATATTGAAATATTTTTGGATGCTGGCTGGACCCATGAAAAACTCATTGTTTGTTACTCTGGTTGCTCAGCACAGAACTCAAGTGTCAGGCTTGGAGAGAGCAGTTTCTGCAACGGGGCAAGACATTTAGTCCTCTTTATTCTTCTTTCCCACTAAATGGAATTTAAGGCTGTGGCTTTTGCCAGGACTCAGCTTGTAGCTGTCAGATCTGAGAAAGATGATTCCATGCAAATTACACTCGTGATCAGTTGTGCTCTGACGTGAAGGGCTTTTCCATTCTCCACGGAGGGTCAGGTTCCTGGTTACTTCTCAGATCTGGCCTGCAAGAAGTCACAATGACGAATCTGATATGCAAGAAATCAACCGATGTGCCTCTAGATATAGATATTCCTTCAAGCCTGAAGGTGCTGTTAAAAAGAAAAGAAGACAAAGTTATAAAAATGTTACTTTAAATACACAAAGTTAATAGTAAACAAAACAGAATTTTGAATCATCATTCCATTTTTCATGTAAGCAAGGGTTCAAATAATTACGGTATTTTGAAACTTGAACTTTTATAGTTGTACTTCATTATTCATACAAGCCTTGGTTTCTTGCTGGGGTAAATGGGTTTAACTTCAGTGGTGTCTTTGGAATCACATTACATAACACCACCTGAGAAACTGATCATTACTATCCTAGGTCTCTTGAAATTACGCTTTTTTAATCATTTTTTAAATTATTCTTTTTAAGATTACCCTTCTTATCCTACCTAACATAACAATTCAGCTTAACAATACGCCTTGGGGCAAAAAATGAAACAAGAACTCCTGAGATCTTAAAAATAAAGAGCTATACATTAAGCATTTGAAAAAACCTCTAAGAATTTAAGTCTAATTTAAGCTGAGAATCTGGATTCTAATCCCTGTTCTCAAATTAAATAGAAAGTGAATTCAGCAGAATTTTCTAACCTGACAGGTAAGATTCCTAATCACTAAAATACTATATAAAATTTTGATTTGGGTCTTTCACATTCCCTTTTGTGAAGCTGCTTTAATTTGTATAAAACACTAAAATAGTCCTAGAGTCAATGACAGAGAATAATCCTCCAATCTAGTGCTGAGGTTCGCTGACTCACTGAATTTCCTTACTTATTAGACTATTTATTATCATCTATTATTAAACTATTTATTTATTATCTATTTATTAGATAAAGCAGCATCAAACAGAGAGACCTTGGGATATTTGCCTGTTGGTAGCTAGGGCACTAACTTGGGTTAAATGATTAAATTCATACCCCCTGAGGGAAAGAATTATAACTTCCTCTTCCAGTGATCGTGATTTACACCCAGAACTACATATTGCAAGGGGGAGGAAAATTACTTCTTTTCCATTAGTTTTATGAATCTAGCCCTTCATTCACGTTTCCTCATATTTCATATTGACTGGAATGCTTCAATTTGATAAAGATTGTCAAGGGGTAGGACAGAATTTCACTTTGGCAAGGAAAAAAAAGAATCTGAAGTTGGTGTGCTGTGAACCCTTTTTATTCCCCCACCCCCCCAACTAAAACAAAATATCAATTATTCAGAGAAACTTAATTATCGTTCAGGATTGTAACAGTGGCCTAATGTAACCCAATAGTCTAGCAAACATGGTATAATAAATTTATGATAAAATTGGCCTGGAAGGAAATTTTTTCCTAGTCAACTATTTAGGGTTTGGCTCACAGTATTAATGAAAAAGAAGAGTATCCTAAACATCTGCTAGCAGCTTATTTTTTAACTGAGGACAGTCTTCATATCACTAGAAACACACAAACCTTTTTCAGCTGTCAGTTTCTGGCTTCAGTTACATTTGGGCTAATGATTCGTGTATGTTAATATATCATAAAAATCACAAAAAAAAGGTGGTACTGCCCTTGAACTCAGCTTAATGCTCATGAAACAGGATGAATATGGTACAACAAACATATATGTAAAAGTAATAATAATAATAATAAAAGAAATAATACAAATAGCATTTGTTCTCTGTCAGAAGACAGTTGTTTCTCAAACTTATTCTGAATACAGTACAATTCAATGCTGAGCAGTTGTAGGCATGAAAAGCAATATAATTTTTTTCTTTTCCTCTGGGTTGCAATTCATAGACATATTTAGTATCATGTCCACAAAACCAGTAAGTAGTATATCAGGTATACCTGGATTCCTCTAGCATCTCTTTAATTCAGTTGTCAACCCACACAATTTGATTCACTCCCAGTCATACAACCACATGACATCCACCTTCATTTCATCAACATTCTACCAAAGAAGAAAAGCCCGCCTTTTGTTTCTTTTTGATATCTCTGCTAAAAAGCACAAAAGTGCACCACTGTGAAAAACGTGATGCACCTCTCCACATTAATAAAGTATTTGCTCAAATTAGAAGATTATGGTTAAGCTTGCTCAGTGAAAAGTTCAGAAGGTGGCAATGCCTGCATTAAAAAGAGAAGAAGCTACTCCTCTTGCCACCTCCAAAAAAAATCCGTAATTACAAATCATTATTGTACACACGAAGAAGTGAGGCACAGAGAGAAAATAGGCCAGTCATTGAAAAAAAAAGTGTCTACTAATTACAGATTCCTATCCTGAACTGTCTAGTTCTTAATTCTATAGTTTTTACTATTTTGACAGCAAGGCTTTACATTCAAATCACTACATTTAATTCATCATTACAAAATCTCTTCATTACACCATACCTTGTCAATATCCTCATAGTGAAAAAAACCTGACCTTACTAGGGAGCTAAAATTCAGATAATTTCCAGAAGACCGTTTTGTTCACTCACATCCCTTCTCTTCCCTTTCATTACTTGGGCAGCATCATCGGGTCATTCTCTTCCTTCTACAGCATCAGTATTTAATTCCAAAAAACAGACTCAGAGAAACCAATGTCACTGTTTTCCCCATTCAAAACCAGATAACTACTCTTCTATAATAAAAAAATATATTTTACATCTGCCAGTACCTGAAAAACATCTACTCCCTTCTGTTTCCTTCTGTTTGTCACGGTTTTCTTAAAAACTGAATGTGAGCCCAGCCCAATCTACCATGACATCCTCCGCCTCCTCATGGCTGACCACAGTGTCGATGCAGAGAGTGATGTGCAGAACACTGCGGATGGAAAATATCAAGGGAAAAGGCTACTAAAGGGAACCACCCTTTCACCTCAGACCTATCCGATCACTATGCATACACTGGTTAGCATAAATTGAACAGTGATTTACAGGTTTGGTACAAAACAGGAAAATGATAGGAGGGGACATTTATCCAAGCTTAGCTGAATAAGCAATAAATATTGTTTTAAAGATACTCAGATAGAGACATACTCAGGTTCAACTTACAGTATTTAAAGAATAATAAATGCAGCTTGATTCTATACTGGCAGGATAGGAGGACATCAAGCAAATTATACAGAAGACATTTATCAACTTTGAACTGATGAGTGCAATGGTGACTGCCAATGATCACAGAAAAGGATACTTTAAATGCAACTTTCTGTGCTGGGTCTAGTGCCTTTTATCAAGAAAAAGGAGAAAAAACTAGGAAAAGCACTTCACATTCGATGGAGAAAGAGAGATTTACTTGATTAATACTAAGCTATATAATTTCCACATCATTTTAAGAGTCTGATAAAAGCACTGAAAGACTAGCCTAATTAAAATCTCCATTATTTGGGCTATTTTGGCACAGACAGCATAATTTGGACATATGTTACCTGTCATAAGCACACTAGCAGTCAGAGCACATGCCAAGCTATTAGTTGTACTCACATATTTAAAAGTATAACAAATGATCCTAAGGAAAAAAACCCAAACAAATCGCATAGTAATAAATCCTCCTAAACATAGTGCACATCTTTTCTACATATTGTTTAAATAGTAATGACATCTGTTCCAGTTACTCAGTTATACCTGAAAGATACAGAAATATTTAGATTCAGATATAGACTATTTTATCTGTATTACCTTGTTTTTTTTACTCCTTTCAGATAAGATGCATTACTATGCTAATTCCTTCAAGAAAAGAAAGAATTACTGAAAGGGAAGGGAATGCTTTTGTAGCGGTTTTTTGCTTGTTGCTATTGTACAGGAAATCCCCACCATGACCCCTGGTGTATTTTTTTTTAGGTATAAATTTAAATAACGGATTTCAGTAGACACACAGCTTCAGTCAGAAGCCAGAACATTTCAGATAAAATTGTGTATGCTTTATGATTAAAGAAATTCTGCCGAATGCAAAACCAATGTTTTTACCAAGCATTTTATTTCTCCACCAACATTTTAACTATATAAACCAGTGTTAGCATTTTTGTGTTCTGTGGTATAGCACTGTTGAGACATCTTTCTCTGTAAAAACTAAAACAACCAAATCTAAACAACACAGAATGTTAACAAATCCACCACCACACTTCTTTGTAATTCTTCCTATTTTTTTCCTCAGAAGCTTCAGAATACTTATTTATGTGTGATTGCCTCATCCTACTATTTCAGTCTGTAAATAAGTTATTTGCCAATGAGCAAACAAGAATTCCCAATTGCTTATTGGAAGTTTTTCTTTTTCCTTCCAAGCTTTGAAAGAGATTGTAAAAGGCATGAAAAATCAAAATACCTAAATTTATACATTTTCAATTTTTTCCTTTACACACTATAATTCATTTATATGTTGACAGCATGTATTAGCTTCTACAGTAGTATTATTCGTATTATCTTGCTAACATCTCCTAACAACACTTCCCTAATGCGTAATGTGATTATCAAGTCTTCTGTTGTTCCAACTTCGATATCTCTAGAGCTTTCTCTAAAACCAGTTCCATATATAGTTCAATAAAGATAATCCTAAATAGAAATCTGTAAATTATGTCAGACAGTATATGATGAAAGCATTTATTAAATACACTTTTCCAACTGACCTCATACTGCTTAAATAATGTATTTGTAGAAGTTTACTGTCTTTGTGTGTTTGCACAACAAAATGAAGACCATCAGAATATTGGCTCTGAGAGCTACTCTAGAATAATTTTTTTATAATGAAAAATTAATGGTAACAGAAGCATTCAATGAATGTCAGGAGCATCATGCTTGTCAATGTATGAAACATAAAATTTCCTGTTTGTTCCTTATGAACTGCTGGCCAAATTGCTGTGGTGCTTGTCTCAATTATGTCCCAAACAGTTCATATTTGAGAGAAGCAATTTGTGGGATCAACAACATGAAATTAAGCCTTTTTTGTTGATACCACTAGTTTCCAACATAGCTGAAATCTCGGCAACCAAAGCTACCAGGTGGTATCTTGACACCATGGAAGTCAATAACCTACATTAGGGGTTGCCACGATGAATGCAAAAAATGTCAAAACTCTGACTAAAAAATGCTAAAAAGGGAAATAATGGCACTGGAAAAAATTCCAGATGATGTATCCTGGGAAACTCTGGCAGCTTTGTTCACTGGTCAGAGGCACCTTGTCTGGTAAGAGCAGTATACATAAATTTAACTAGGGAAGTAAGATCTTACTTCCTTGGCATGTACAGAAAGGATATATAAATAAGCATTTTGAAAATTCCTTAGACATATTTTTGGCTGAGACAATACATTTCTGTTCACCATTTTCAACCTTTAGAAACATTTTTATCAGGTCATTTTTCTTGACATGACTTCCTTTCTTTTCATTTGCCTTTTTGGTCACTCATCCACTTAGATGTTGGAAAACTGTTTTGGCAATATCTTAAAGCATGTCTTAGGATAGAATTGGTTACACCAAGTGTGAATACATTCCTAGGAAGCCTATTTCTTTTTTCATTAGTTTTTGGATATGTTACGATACATCTTTCATGAGACAAGTACTCACAAAATATTTCTGGAAGGGTGTTTTTTCTTCATTTTGTCTCTGGGATACATCTTTACTAGCTCCCAGAAAAGCTATTTTCTCAAAAAATTAGCTTTGGACTACATTGTATGTTGTATTTGACTAACATGCACAGAAAAAGCAATAAATGATCAAGAAGAGGAAATCAGCTTTTTTGTGCTAGATATGATACAAAATTCAAGCTATCTTTCATTGCAAAGAAGTAAGGCATGGATTTTCCTAATTTTCATTTACAGTTAGGCTTCTGATGTAGACTTGCTTAAAAAGCAAGGCCAAGTACACTTAAATGCTTGCTTATCAATGGCTGTAATAGAATATCTATGTAAATATAAACATATATATATATATATCCATTATTTCTATATCCTATGTATCTGTATACATATATGTATATATAGTAATTTTCTCTTTCTTCTACTGAGTTGGGTTAGCTACAGGACAGATCCTGGACAATATCCACAAGGCTGCAACCAGTTAGACTGCAGTTTGCAAGGTCACATCCAAAGCCACAGTTCATGTGGCCACTGCAGTTGTACCAACAGCAGCAGCTGACCAACCAATGTGAAAACTAGATTGGGTCTGTCTATACAGAAGTAGTCACACTTCAGCCTAGTTACATCCCTAGAAGAGATATGCTAATAATACTATGGAAATGAATTTGATGTACTGACAGCCACTCTGATGTCTGGTGATTGTTCTTGAACAGTAGATATCAACTGTTTAGCTATAAGGTCTTTTAATACAGAAAGCATTTGAGTATTACTTTATGAAGGATTACTGAAATAATTTATACCAACTGTTCAGTGAACAATAATTAAACCGTAAAGCTAGCCTTGCATATGAGGTACTTAACTACATAAAAGGAAATTTGGGTCCACTTTCTGGTTTGGCTGCAGATTTCCTTTGAGATCCAAGCAACACTTTTAATCTACATGTTACAAGTTAACAGCATTTTATTTGACTCTGTCCTTTTCACTCTCTAGGGATTTCTGCTTCATCTTTTCAGAATGTAAATACCCTGAAACACTGAACGTACAAGCACAAACACTAAAACAAGAGGGTTTTGATGCTTGTTGATGGGTCTCTATACTCTTGAAACAACAGAAACAAATAAACTCTACATTGCTAGTGGTAAACAAAAACTTGCTTATTGCAGCATCCTTCTGCTGAATATCAGAGGGGTGGGGATGCATGGCTAGGTAAACCTGAGGCCTACTGCTGCTTTCCCAGATTGAGGCTCTGTATCCGAGATGCACAAAGAGAACCTTCTGTAGTGATATGGAAAACAATATGGTCCAGGGAACCCATCTATTCATTCTTACTGCATTTTTTTGGTTTAAAAATAAGGTTTTAAACAAAAGAGCTAGATAATATGTGATGCTATTTTAATCTTTCTGCTCTTATTTTTGCCCTCCTTTTCATACTGAGTCAAAGCAAATTTCATTAATTAGCTTGAATGCACATCTTTGTCAAATGGAGGTAGAACAAAGATTAGGAAAAGAAAGAGATGCAAAAGACAGCTAAGTCCCTAACAGAAGTAACTTTCTATTTCTAATGATTAGTGAAAAATTAGCTAGTAGCACACTTGGGGAGTTGGTTACAAAGTTTAACTATCTAGTTTAACACAGGCAATGCCATAGCAAGCAAATAATGAAACAAAAATACTAATTATGAAGTAGCTTTGCATTTGCAGTGAGTTGCCAAAGAATGTCACGTCCAGTATCTAGCGCTGGGAAGTATCCTATCAACGCTGCACCTATTACCTCTTGGCTTAATCTAAGGACCTTGCCATCATTGCCTTCTTACATTCTAGTTGTTGGCAGAAACTAAAAGAGATGGAAGGTCTGACAGGTTAGAAAAGACACTGCCACCCCATACCCCATATGTGTCAGTGTTTCTTCTGTAAAAATTCAGATTTCCTGTGGTTTACTTTTAAATCAGTCAATTCCTGAAGCTGACTATATAACAGAAAACAGGATGATAATACAAATCCTTGTGAACCTACACTAACTGAATAAAAATAATATCTTTGAGCATACAGCATAATCTACATGCCAATGGAAAAAAAAAACTTTCATCAGTCAGTGAAAGGGACATTAGTCTCAGGACAAGTGAAAGTTCACACAAAATAGTTGAATGCTTTAAAGAACATGCATCTGCTATTATTGAAAAATTTTGAGTTTTATGTTTCAATTTTTAGAGTTCAGAGGTTTTTGTATAATTACATGTCTTAAAGTGACATGCAAATGGTTTGAAAATCATTCTCCCCAGAGTACATCTTCCAGTTGACAGGTGTAACCTTTTCTCATTCAGCCTGGAGCTAGGAAGGATGGATGATAAGTGAGCTGGCAGCCCTCCACTTGCTTATATATTAGAAAAAAAAATGTTTATGGGTGAAAGAAGCCATGTAGGAGACAATGTAACTATCAATATTTCTGCTTTTTTTTTGACATTTACTGATCTTCAATTATTTCAAATTACTCAAGCCATCCAGCAGCCTTGTAGGATTAGGCCTACTTTGCAAGCCAAAAGGACTTAAAAGACATCAGAAAATATCTGTAAATACTTTGGCGCAGCCTTTCTGCAGGTTCGCCTATTGAGGGATGACAAAATTTATGATTCTGGCTGACAACATGCTGTTCGTTAACAAGTGCTTTACAGGATTTACTTTTTCCTTTATCATTTGGCAAAAATAGTTTGCCACACAAGAAAAAAAAAATAATTTCACTGCCAGTAGAGATATGGAGATTACTGATACTACATTATCCTGTTCTCCCTAAACATGCCAATGTGACTAAAGGCTCACAATGATTCATTATTATTCTGGTTAGCCACCATACTCAAATTCAATTTTTTTCTTTGCAAAAGAAAAGGGTTTTCTGTGATGCTTCTGGACTCTGGGAGGTTCTGTCTTTGTAGCTAGGAATTTTTAGCTGCTAGAAATTATTGGGTACCTCACAGCTGAATCTTAGGCAGAAGCCTATAGGTGCGAAAGAGGCCCTGAGGCCATGCAGCAATAGGATAGAGTTTACTGTAAATCTCCACACTTCAGCAGCCTACTGGAAGACTTCCTGATCACCAGCTGCAGCCCTTTTCCATCACAAGGCACAATAGAAAGGGTTGCATCTACTGCTTGAGACTTCATGCATTGTGAAAGAAAAATACGGAAAATTCTACACATTCATTTACCAAGACTTAACCAGCTACTTTCTTGAGCTCCCAAGGAAATCATGGTATCAGGAAGAAATTGAATGGAAACAGTGTAAGATACTCTAAAAATGTAACTGAATATATTGTTAGATTAGAAGGTGAAAAAAAACCATAACTAAGCATCAGTAAATTACCTAGCATCTTCATATGCCTTGTACTTTCAGCAACAATATGCATGAAAGAGATCAATATGACACAACATTTGCATTGAAGATGTATGAAAGAATCTCCTTATGGAAAGCACTATGTATTTTCTGGGAATGTTCAAATGCAATTAATGTAAATCTTGATAAAGATCTCTGATTTGTGAAGTGGTACATACTCTACTAGAATGTGCTTGCTTTCTAGATTATAAAAATAGACACAGGAAGCTAAAACTTGCAAATATACAACAGTTCAATGCAAACTTTTGTTTTAAGTGATGTCAGCTTCTGTTTCAACAGCTTCTTCTAATACCTGTATATAAAACAAGAGATGCTCCTGTGCATCCTCTCTTAAACCCTGCTTATTAGCTTTCTTATTCCCACTTGTCCACCACTCCAAACATAATAAACCATATACAACTGATGTTTAAAAGGCAGAAATATCGGTTTATCAGAAATATCAGTATTAATCTTTTTCTTAGGCATCCAGAATGATGTCTTTTAATTTATTTTGAGTAATCCTAAAAATGAGCTTCCAGAATTCTGTTATGTTGGTGTGACATAATACTATATTTGAAACAAACACGTAATTTTGAGGTATCTCTGGAAAAAGGCAAAAAACCCAAAGATCAACATTTCAGCTTCTCATTTTGCAGATCTGCCATGGGTCACTTTACTTCTGTAGCCTGTTTAACCATTTTAAGCTGAATGCCAGAGAAGTCTAGACTTGAATGAAACAGTATTTTTTGACAAATTTAGTGATCACTGTTTTTCTCCATCCAGCTCTAATGACATATAATGTATACAACTGGATGGGAGAGTCAAACACAAGCTCAGCAACAAATCTTGCCTCCACTTAGCCTTTAACGAACTTAATTTCTCTCCATTATTAGCACAGACATCTCTATCAAAATCTACACATGTGAAAAATGTAGTAAAGAACTACTTCAAGTGCATAGGTAGTAGCATGTGGTGGCCTCCAGCAGGAAAAGGGGATGATTACACAGGCAACGATCTACCCCAGTTTCAGATCTCTTTCCTTACTGTAGGAAAAATTCAAAGCCATAAAGCATCTCTGCTATAGGCCTTTTGTAATGCCCATCAAATATGCTTAAAGGCTTGGCTCAAAATGAACATAAAATCGTGAGGGGTTTTTTTGATTGTTTGATTGGGGCTTTTGGTTTTTTTCAATATCAACATTTGCAAACCTCAAGACCTTTGCCAGACTGGCAAACTGCAGACTGGCTTGCTGACTGAAAATCGCTGGCCATCCCTGCTTCAACACAAGTATCCATGCTCATCTGGCTTTGGAGTGATTTGCTTGACAAAAAAGATATTTGGGCCAACAAAAGCAGCTCAGAATTTAAATACAGCCCATTAAACTCTCCTGCTAATGCTATCCAGGAAAAGGTTACTAGCAAAATGTGAAATCCAGTGCTTTGCACATTAAGCACAGGCCTCAAATACAAGTGTTTGTCTGGCCAATAAAATACCACAAACTATCGGGCCAGCAATTCTGTGAGTTGTTCACCAAAGAGGTTAGTCATTTTGATGGACTGCCTTAAAGTTGAAAACAAGAATAAAACCTCTGGATCTATTTATGTAAATCAGTTAGTCAGATATATAAGAAAGCCTACTGCAAAATCCTGATTCCAATCAGAGCAGCGGTACAAGGTCTGGGCTCTGTGGATTGGAATTATGTTTGAAGTGCTGAATCTACTGTGTGCCTGCTGAGTTGGCTAAGGTCCTCTCCAATGTTGTTTTCCAAGCCACAGTTCAAACTAAGAGAGTTTGCAGCTCTTCAGATAAGTCACAGATGGTCCTCTGCATATTTGAAACATCTCTTCAAGCATTTCCTCCTTTGCACAGGACAGAAGGCCAAAATCACTGTTAATTCTTTTTCAAGTAGGATGGACTTTCTATCTGTCATGATATACAGCAAAGACACTTGGCTTTGTTTTCTGTAATCAATGCATCCAGAAATGGTTTGCTCTTGCTGAACTAGTCAAAATTATTAGAAGAAAGTACTTAATCATGAGCAAAGATTCCCAAATCTTAGAAAGTTTATGGTTACAGTTAAAGTTATATGCACAAATTCCAGATTTTCTGAATTTACTCTATTTTGTACACCATTGTTCTTTAAGTCCTACTCTATAGTCTCTTAACTTTCAGTTTCTGGTGTTTGAAACTAAGTAAATTCTCACTTACACATAATCCCAATGCCTAACACAAACCTATGTTTGCTGCTATGACCTTGCATGGGAAGGTGATCTCTTCTCTTCAAGTCATGGGAAATCATTGCTGTTTTCATGCTTCTGCAGATGCTGAGAGGTGTCTGCGTGTCCTCAGTGACTTCTCCAGTGTCCCTCTTTCCTTTCCATGGAACAGAGAGTTTAAGAGTGAGTAGCAGTACAAGATATAAAGCTGAAAAAGACACGAGGCCCCAGAAGCTCTGTGGGCCATCTCTGTCAGAGCCTGGAAGAGTCTGGAGGACAATAAACTGCCACCTATATTTCAGAAAGATTAAAAAAAAAATACCCCCGTCAAGTAGATCACCTTTGATTTCTCATAAATATACACTTTTCCTGTGTTCTTTCTTTCCTTTTAATACTAAAATGTCAAAAAAGAAGGACTAGTGTTAGTTTAGACAGACAATAGTGCCCATCTAAGGCACTGACCACGTATCAGCATTTCAAAAGACCAACTTAATTAAGGTGGTATTATTCTCTCCTTTCAGGAAAAGGAGAATTGCCCAACACATATGACACTGCTGTATCAAATATGATGATGGGACAAATTAACTGTATTTGGTGAAAAGCAGCAATTTGGTCACTACAACAAAACTAGATCAAGGAGTTTACACAGTGGGTTCTCAGTTGCCCTGATGGTGCAGTAAGCCAGATATAAGAAAACAAAAAATGCAATACCATAAAACTTAAGTAAATTAAGTAATCAAAAATTAAATTTGTTTTTTAATGAACTTTCTTGAATTTTTTTGTAGAGACCAGACATGGTTTTAGACATCAGTGAGCAGAGCCTGGTAAAGACAGCATGCACCTTGTCTTAAGCATTGTATGACAAAGCAATGCACCCAGAAGCAAAAGAGGAAGGAAAGCCTGCTGAATCCATAATTTGGGTAATTCCCTTGCAAACAGTTGAAAATCAACTCTGCTCAAGTCATAATGCACCCTGTTTTGTTTTGGTGGGTTTGGGGTTTGTTGGGTTTTTTTTTTGTGCAAAGAATTGTGCTTTGGACAGCGCAATGGAGAGGTGAAATACTTATTGGAAATTTTTAGCTGATTAAAATAACAATGAAAAATAAAATGGCTTCATATTTCCATTGCAAACCCAACAAGAGAAGCTGGAACTTTGGCCTGATGAAACTTTCTTCTACAGTTAATACTGAAAAATGTATTAATCCTTAGTATCACTTCTCACAGCCTCTTAACTCTTAATGCCTAAAAGAGCCTCTAATCAAGAGCAGTACAAAAACTTTTAAGTGAAAAAAATGGAAACGGCTTACTTTTATTTCCAATACTTATATTTCATAGCCACAAATGTGTCCTGGGACAATAAACTGGGATAATAAACTGAATCATCCGTATCAATAATTAGAAGTACATGCTTACTGCTTACAAAGAAATACTTAACTTTCAAAATACGTTCCCTAGATAAAAAACAGGCATCAATGTGTAAGCATCACTAAAAGTAAAGATGTTAAATTTACCTTTGTAAACTGTTTTACCTGTGTCATAGTGATTTTCCAATAAGAAAACAAGGAAACAGAAAAACAGGAAGAAATATAACAAGTTCTAGCATATAAATCATTGCACCAATCACAACTGTAAGTCAGCTATCAGCCGAAAGCTCATTGCTGATGTAAGAAAATCTTCAGGTACCATGTCAAACCTGCAAAGTATATAATGGACAAATGACAAGCTGACAGCTCACTTCTGAAAATCCTTTTCCCACAACACCAGCCTCCATTTTGAGTGAAGTCTTACCACTCCTCCCACCAACACAGAGTATGTGCTGAACGGTAAATTGCTAGCTGCATCCTCCTGCAATCTTCTATTAAAAGTCTCAGTATAACTGTGAACTTATTTTTTTTTTCAAGAACCAAATTCTAGACTATTTTAGGGAATGTCTAAACATATTCCAGCAGAGAGCAGGTGAAAAGACACTCAGCTGCTTTTGTTGCTGCAATGAGCATCAGGTAACAAAGACATGAAGAGAATATGGCTTTCCTTAAAGGGATGGGGAGGCAAGAACAGGGAAGTTAAAAAGAGTCAGAAGACTTTACTCCCTCTTTGTGGCTTGGGAAAAGTCAGCTTCTGGTGTGGGACCTGAGAAGGAAGGACAGGAGGACAGAATTCGGTGAGGTTTTTGCCTGCCGTTTTTGGTATTTGTGGCTGTTGAGAACGGGGGAAAGCTGGCACAAAGCACGACCTGGCTGGTGGTCACGCTTGCAAAAGCAGCAGCTCAGCGCCTGGAGAAGCCCTGATGGGGAACTGTGGGCAATGGGGAGGCTTTAGATGTGATGCCCAAAATAGGGAGTGCCCTTGGCAGTGCATCCATAACTGTCGGACAAACTGAAGAGGGTATGTGTTTGTGGAGGCTGCAGAAGAGGAGTTCAGTTCATCGTTCAGGCATAGGATACAGCAGATGAAAAAGGGATACTCTGTCCTCTCAGTGTGGTGCTTATTGCTTTTCCAAAACACAACAACCATCCCAGCACTCACTTTCTCCCCTCTCGCGGCACCTTCCTCTACCAAAACCTCAAAGAAGGTAGAGGTGCAGCCATGAGCAGCTGAAGCCATACTGCTCTGTACAGACAGAGCATACTTCAGACTCAGGGGAGCTGCGAGTTCAAAATGCCTCAGGCAGAGGAAGCAACTCAGTTTGGATTTCTCTTATCTCTAGCAACAGAGGGCAAAACAAAGGCAGTCTACAAACACCATCTCCTTCTCCAGCAATTTGTAAATCTAGCACATCTGTCCCATGCTTTATTTATGAAACGTGTATTATGAAATATTTATGAATGAATGAAAAACAATTGGATTTGTGTCAGCTAGAATATCTAAATGCTGAAAGGAATGACAGATTTCAGTTTTTCATTTTGGCCATGCAAATACACTGTCCACGTTTTACTTTCAGCGTGCGTCAAAATACACTGGCTTTCCTTCAAGAGTTACAATTAAACAGGATGGATACAAATGAACTTTGGGCACTGCTGGCTTGCATTGCTGGAAATAATGCAGCCTAGTGGCCACCTCAAATGGTGATGATAGTGGAAAAATAAAACTGCCGCCTTTCCTTTTCTTTTTGATAACTCAGACTCTAAGACCAGTACTGTGTTAGCTATATTTCTCATGTTTCTAATGTTAATAGAAATATAGCAGTAGAGCTACAGATAGCAACCAAAAAAGCAAACCTTCTATCTTGCCTGTGGGCTGAAGTCAAACTATAAACTAGTTTAAAAAGGGAATTATCTTGTATGCAAGGATTTTCTACATTAGAGATTAGAGGTGAATAATTCTTTCCATGTATCATCCTCCCTCCTTTACCCCATGAATAGTTCCCATAAGTAGGAAAGTTCAGAAAGTGCAAAATGATTAAGAGTTAGCTGATCACTCTAGTAACTGATAAGAATGCATCAGCAGTAACTAAAATGGGGTTTCTGCTTTATAGGTTTTAATTGAAATACAAGTCTTCTGCTGTTCAGATAGTAGTTCTTTAATAAATCTATGTGTAGAAGCAATTAGTAATAATTTTAATTTTTTGCAGCTGTCAAATAGTAGCAGTACAAAAACTAAGTGGGATGATGGTGTCTTGGATTTTTTTTTTCCCCTTTAAAAAATAGGCAATCAGAAAAAAGTAACATAAAAGCTTTTGGAGGAAGATCAATATGCTCTTGATCTTGATCAAGACAATACTGCAAAGTTCTCACTCAGAAAATTACAAGATTAAACAGATAAAACCCCTTTGTTTAATAGGATTTTGAAATAATGGCCTGTTAACTGAGAAGGAATTAGAAGGAAAATCCAAGGAGGTTATTTATGTTATCTGTATTAAGTAAAATGTAATTCCTAATGTTGGATCCTATAAGAAATAGCCACTAATAATGATTAATAATATTTAAATTTCTCATTTAATTTTTCAGCAATTAAGAAAACTTTGTCACCCATAGGTGACAAATTTTTAGTAAACTTAAAATCTAGCTTATATTCAGAAATCACTTATTCATACAAATATGGGCTACCTTTCAGTACTTACAAAAATATGTAAGTACTTAAAAAAAATATTTCCAAACAAAAATCAATTGAAATAATCACCACTTGATTTACTGCTCTTATAATAGACTTTTCATTTCGTTTCTTCTGTGATACCTTACTAGTGCTAAATTGATGGGTTTTGATGGAAGATACAGAAGTAAAATATGTATTAATCATACAATTTAATCTTTCTTACTGCTGAATCAGTTATGCTCCATGTGGTGCATTTCAGGTTCACTTGCACCTTTCAAATGAGACTGTAATACATCAACTACATGAAGGGCCACTGCACCTATCTTTTGTTTGTTCCACTCTATTACTTACGGTGATGTCTCACACTAGGTGGACACCTACCCACATACACAAGCCCTGCAACTTGGCTGGCAGTATAGCCTGGACCACAAGCGGGATATCTACATCAGTAAGAAACCCAACTACATGTAAGTTGTGGACATAGCCCCATGGTAGAAACAGTGATGACTTGTACTGTCTCTTAGTAGACACCCAAGAGTGTGTCTACACCCACCACCGCTGGGCATGCACACAATGGCTGGTTGTGGTGCAGTGTTCCCACCCCAACAGCATCCTGTACCCTACCTGCCTGGCGGGTCTCAGCTCCTGTGAGGGCGGGCAGACTCACAGCCAGGGTGGAGCATTTTAACTATAGTACATGCTTTTAGTCGGGAAAATGATAATCTGAAAAATCCCCAGCATATAACAGTGAGTAGTGGTTTGTCATTTTATTTCTTCCAGTATTTACTGAAATACTTCCATGAAGGCATTGTTTAACAGAGGTGAAATATATTGTTGTCACATGATGCTTCCTATTTTGCTTTGTGAAAAATGCAAGTTTTCTCTCCACGGAAATGTACACTGATACTCTTAAAACCCTGCCAACCTGTTGATCTTTTCCACTACTGTTCCATGACTACTTGGAATGACCAGGAGGCACTCCAATATTTCTGCTCTTTTCCTAAAGAAAGAGTGATTCAGACACTGTTAAAAAAATTCAATTACAGATAGGCCTATAAGATTTCTTTCACCTCTATTCTTTTCATCTCTCTGGACTTTAATACTTCCATAGGCATTTATGATCCTAACATTAGAATGACTTACTCTAAACCTAGGTATTTATGTCTTTATTGACACATAATACATGTGAACATGTCACACTTTAGGGAGGTGATAACCTCAGAATGTACTGTTCCAGTTATGCAAACCATAAATTTAGGTAATGCTAAAAATATACTAAATTTCTTTCAACAATTGGAAATTTTCCTTTTTATTTTGCTAGTTATCCAGGTTCCTAGCACTTATAATAGTCACTCAAATGTCCTCTCTTCCATTTCTTAATCATACTAATTGTGTTTTCTACATGCCTGCTCAGTCCTCTGTTCTTACACTGTTCAATGCCCCTTGACTCCTCCAACGAAGCTTCAGAGACAAGAGCATGCTCCCTATCTATCGCATACACGTACCTGCTTCCTACAGTTCTACTCACTAATGACTTACAAAATTAAAACGTTCACCAGTTACACAGCCCATCATTCACCTTGTCTGTTTTCTGTCACATCCCTCCTCTTGCTCATGGACTCAAGGTTCTCTGGAAATGCCACTTAGACTCTCCTCTAGCTTCCTCCCACAGCTCCTGAAGAATTCTGCAGCCAATGCTGACCCTGTGTGGGGTCAGCAGCTGATTTGCACTCAGAAACTTCTTTCATTTAAGCATGTAAGATCTATTACAGTTGCTAAAAACACTACAGTTTTCTATAGCACAATCATTACAATATAATGAACTTACAGTGTTTCTCACGGCTCAGTTCTATCTCAAAGCAATAATACATTTGTGGAAGAAAATTAGTGCAATATTCGGTTTTCTTCTTTTATAAAATACATGCCCTGCTGCAATTTAAATAATGAAAAGAAAAAGAGATACTGTTATGTCCAAGTTACATTCCTGTAGATTATGGAATTCATATATATTTCACACTTCTAATAATATTTGAAAGTGTTATTTCCAAGTTTGGGGGTTTTCCCCTTTTTTTAAAATTCTGGGACATGCACAGAAATCTGTTTGTTTTCTAAAGTGCAAAGTTCATTAGCTGTAACAACGCAATTCTGCCTTGGTGCCAGATGGCACAGCATTAATTATTACAGAAAATACATAAAACAGTGATACTCAAATCCTAATGCACAGGAGAGTTATCCATTAATTTTAAGAAGGTTATACCAAGGAATCCTAGGTTAAACATAGAAAATAAGATGAGATTTTAATGACTATACATCATTAACCACTTTAAGGTGTATTTCAAACTCATAAAGCCATCACATTTTGTACCCACTGCACAAATCAAACAGAGGGCCAGAACTTGCTAAATAATGTATTTAATAATTTATTTATAGAATATCTAAATGCAAATAACTGCAAAGGATTGAAATATATGCTCTGATATTTAGCCGAGGTTTTAGTTAAGAAATGCTTAGGTCACTTAAAATTTCAGTGTTTTAAACTTACTTTCTATAGCTTCAACTAACCTACTGAGATTAATTATAACAAGTTTCACAGTACTTTCAAGAGGTATATTTTCTTTATCCACTATTCATTTCAATAAAACCTGTTGAATGCACAACTAAGAATTATAGTAATGCATTTCAAAGATACTATGCAGATAATGTAAGACTTTTCAAAACAAGTATTAAAATATTATGTTTGCTTAAGCCCTCTACCTGGATTGAGTATCAAAAGAGCCACTAGTCACCTTGAAACTTTCCAGTAACTGTATTTCTGTTTAGACACTATGCTTTTTACTTTACTGACGAGATTTCTGTAAAAGATAAATTTCAACTAGCTGAAGTGCCAGCAACTTGTCTGAAGATGAGAATTTGTCAATCACACAAGATTTGTACTATCAGAAAGAATACATGTACATACTAACATGTCTGTAGTCCTCTGTAAATGTTATCATTTGTGACCATCAGTACAGCAACAGCAAAAATCTTTTTTTTCTTATATTTGACCTTCAATCATTCATATCTTCATTATAGGCATTTTCATAACAGATTTTTTTTTTTTTTTTTAAATTCTACAATTCTGGTTGTGGCCTCAGGGCTGAAATTGGTTTGTACTTACCCCAACCGTCTACATTTTATACAGCTGGTGTCACATTACACATTACACCACGCTTTTTTTTAAAGATGTTCTGGGCTACGAACCACACGTTTCTCTGTCTGCATTAGAGGCACAAGGCGGACAGGTAATGTGTCACATGTAACTAGCTCTCAGCTGAAAAGAAATACTTTATTTTAAACTATTTTCTTAGTAATTAAAATTCTGGAACTGAGAAACATGGACTATCTGAAGTTCACCTCTGCTATAGAATTAATTCATTCCTGTGACCAGACTTGCTCTTAAATTCACCCTCATTAACACCCCAAACCACTGCTTACACTGTTTTCTACCTGACCCGGCTGTTTCCCAAGGGAAGAAAAGCCTATGCACTATTCCCATCCCTACTGGAGATCCTGCAATGTGAAAACCGCTAAATCATTTACATGCTAATAGCTCTCCACTGTTTTTCCACCATTCCCCAAATCTCAGAAAGGCAAAAAAGTCATCCTACAACTTATTCTGAAGGAAACTGCAAGAACAGCTTCTTGTTCAGGATCCGAGCATACAGTGTGAGAGGTTTCTGGGCCCCACAGAGGTGAATGCAGCAGCCATGTAAATGTTGCACAGTATTTTCACAACGATTTCTAATACAAAGTATTTCAAGGCAAAACTCTCTGTTGAACTTGTCAACACAGCTTGTGGAGAGAAATCTTGGATACCTTTAAGACTTTAAGAGCATGGATGTAGGGATGAGCTGTAGAACCAGCCCCAGCAGCACCCATTTATCCCATCCGCCCGTGGTGGTGCCACATAAGCAGCACTCGGCAGACACCTTTGCCGGATGACCCTCTGGGAGAAGATAGGATTTGTAAAGAGAACGAAGCCTTCATTTGGCTATGACATCAATTGAAGGTAGTGATGCTCATCTAAGCACCATCTTTCCCAAAACCCAGCCTTCAGTTCCAGTGAGCTAGGACAGGAAAGACACGCAATGAGGTGACCAGAATAGAGCTATTACCATTAAATCATACACATGGTATCAGAATTGTATGTAATATTTCTACCAAGGTACAAAAAAGAAAGCTGTCCACAGCAAAGTGAAAACTTCGCACATTCAAAAGCATAGAGCAAAGCTGTGTTATGCTGAGGTGGGGGAATTTGTAACTGTTGGGAAACTAAAATATATGACAGAAGGAGAAAAAGTCTGCGTGGGCCAAACTGTATTTTGATTTGCATCGTAAGTCTTTAGGACAGAATTTATACTGACTGTACATATAAAAATACAGGTGTAAGCCAATCAAAACAATTTTCAGGGAATCTGAAGTTAATATCCAGAGCAAGTATTCTTATTGCTGAATACTTCTAAAGAAAGCAAATCATTTACACATTCGCAACTAAAATTCCCAAGACACAAGATAGTATATGAAAATAAAATGTCACCCCATGACTTCAGTTTTGCTTTTATAGGCAGGTATAAGGTGTCAGCCAGCTGAAAGTGTAATCTCTGCAACGTATGTTCCATGCAAAGTAATTTCAACTAGACTATGCTGGATATTCAAGAAAAAGCAATCACTTCCAGTAAAACTGAGCAGTGAAGAACACTGCTCTGTCAAAGTGAAGAATTGCAAAAAGAAAAAGGAAATATTTAATTTGTTTTTTGTTCCTAGACATATCTGAAGTTTTCCAAAGGTTATTTCCAAAGGATTTCAGGCAGTGATGCAGTACAAAACCACTAGTTTATCTTAGAAGGGTCGTTTGAAATTCATCTAGTCCTATCTAACATGCTGTCATGGTTTAATCTCAGTCGGCAACTAAGCACCACGCAGCCGCTCGCTCACTCCCCCCCACCCGGTGGGATGGGGGAGAGAATTGGAAGAGCACAAGTGAGAAAAACTCGTGGGTGGAGATAAAAACAGTTTAATAATTGAAATAAAATGATGATAATAATAATAATACACAAAGCAAGTGATGCACAGTACAATTGCTCACCACCCACCAACCGATGCCCAGCCAGTCCCCGAGCAGCGGCCCCCCCCCGGCCAGCTTTCCCCAGTTTATGTACTGAGCATGACGTCACATGGTACGGGATAGCCCTTTGGCCAGTTTGGCTGTGCCCCCTCCCAGCTTCTTGTGCACCTCCAGCCTTCTCAGTTGGTAGAGCATGGGAAGCTGGAAAGTCCTTGGCTAGTGTAAGCATTACCTAGCAACAACTAAAACATGGGTGCGTTATCAACTTTGTTCTCATCCTAAATCCAAAACACTGTACCAGCTACTAGAAAGGAAATTAACTCTATCCCTGCCGAATCCAGGACACATGCCACAATTTAAACCTCACAGCACAGATGCCCAGAAAACAACACAAGTACAAAATTCAAAATTAGTATCTTGAAACACCTGTGTTTAGTGACTACTGAATCCTGGAGATGCCTTTACTTAATAAAAGCTGCAGCTTGCAACCTTACATATTTTGGGTTTTGTAGATATGCAAAAGTTCTTTGCAGGGGTGAGCCACTTTGTCCAGCTGACATTCACGGTTGACTGGGATTCAGAAACAAGCATTCTTGTACCTATTTTCCCTGTGAACATAGATTTTCCTAGTGAAAATGCTCAAAATGAAGTGATCCTCTTTTTTCCTTTGAAATGTATCCAGAGAAAGCACATAGAAGAGAGAGGGAAGGGAGAGAAGAGAGGAAGGAAGAGATGAAAACAGATGTTAAAATGTCCTTCTAGTAGTGAGAAAAGCAATGTGCATTTCCCTCCTGTGACTGGATTTTAACCCTAGTCTTCAATTTAGAAGGCAACCATGATTCCCAATTACAAATTACTCTGAGTATGGGATTTTCCCCTATTGTTTTTGCTGAAACTATGCAACTTTTGCAGAAAATAATGCATGAGTCATTGAGCAAGAGAGAGCATGACTGCAGTTAATGACTCACTACAGGTGATGGGAGGATTCTGATGGAAGAGGTTTATAAACAAAGAAACACATTTTATACTAAAAACAAACTTGCTCCCTCCTCATTTCTATCCTAATACTGTGCTACCCAAAAGGTTTTTGACAGCTACCCTAGGGCACTAAGCAGAGAAATTACAAGCAAAAATGCTCTCTCAGGACCTGAAATGGGATGCAGTTTTCAGGTGGATCTGCCAGCATCTTCCTTAAACTGAATATGCTTCAAACACCAAAAGGTCTTTCAATTTTTAATGTTAGGTTTCAGTAGGACTTGGAAAAGGCAGTTCGGATCTGTTGTGTGAGACTGAATCAAAATGAAAGTGGTTTTGAACAAATCTCCCCTTGGCCAGGATGTCCCTCCAGGCTTGCTCTACATTCAGCATTTTCTGGTGGTTTCCTACAAGTCAATAATCACCAAAAAATCACTTTTTTGCTTTTTATAAATGTGCCTTCCTTGGGAGTCTGCCAGCACAAGAGTGCTAAATGTTCTCTGCCCATTCCAAAATTTCTATCCCACATGCCCAAACATCTTGCTGTGCAGCACCCTTTGCTCTTCTCCCAGGAGGCACAGTCTACCCTCATTACCTGCTGTACCTGCAGTACCTACACAGTGCCCAAAAACAAAAATGAAAAAAAGGACAGACAGAACAGTTATACCAGCTGTCACACAGACACATAAGATGTCCTAACACAGTCACTGCAATTTACCCCATGAATATAAACAGGACAAAACAGCAGCCTCATTATGGAGTCAAGCTCAAGTCATCCATATCATTGCCTCCTCATTTTGTATTCTTCTTGACTGCTTCAACTGGTAATTTCTTGAGCATTTGCAAGACACAAGGAAGATTAGTATTTCTTGTAAATGCCTGACTTTTTGGTATATAGCAATATAAGACAGCAAGTAATATTTCCCAGTCAGATACTCTTCCAGGATCTACTGACCACTAATAAATAACTACATAGACAGACAGAAAGAAAGAACGAAAGAACAAAAGAAAGAAAGAAAGAGAAAGACAGATAGATACATACTGGGAGCAATAGAAAACGCCAGATAATCTTTTCCTCAGGTGTTTCTCTGAATAAGTTTTCCAGGTAACGGAACCCCTGAAAAAAGAGTCTAGATTAGGGAAGCAATCAGAAACTAGGTTTCATGTTAATCAAGTTACTGCAGTAAGACACTTGGGAAACAACCGAGTGTTGAGATTTCACATAATTTCCACCTATTTGTGTTCATCTGTACGTGTAAAGAGCCTGAGCTGCTGTCTATAGCCATTTAATCACCACAATTCACAACCTTTCATCTAGCCTGAACATTTTATGAGCTGGCTTTGGGATTATCTTATGCACTTGTGGTTTTCTCTCTCTGCAAGGCAAATGAGAGTGCAAAGTAAATGAATATTTTCATGAAAAATTATCCTACAAGATCTGCTGTTACTTCAGAAATTACAATAATTTTGATCTGTGAAAAGAACACACTGCATCAGTGGGTTGCTTTATCGCCTGTGATATTCAAGACAACAATGCCTGCCGGTGCTACTGGAATGCAGTGATATTTGCAAAGTAATTCTAAGTGTCCAAAACTTGAAAAATGTTGAATTGCTATTGAAACAAATGGACTCAGAGGTGACTGACTGAAATGTAACTTTATGTGTTCCACAAGTTTCCAACATAGGCAGAGGCAAAGCTGGTTTTTTTTGGGGGGTGTGGTTTTTTTTTTTAAATGGACACATGATATTTTGCTCAAACCTTGTATACTGATATGACAAAATTATAGTCTATGCAACTTTTATTAGTAAAGTCAAAAAGGAAATATTTCTTATGGGCAAAAAATAACCCAGAAAAAAAGCATCTTTTTTTGACCAAGTTACTTCCTGTATAGTACCTGTCTCTCAAAAACCACATCCAGTCACTAACTCGTCACACTACTAAATGAATTCAATGGGTCAGAGCATCTGCAGACAGTACACTGACAATATCAGTGAATATTGGAGTGACAGAAGGCACGTTTGTATGCTTGTGTGTTAAGGAATGGAAAGAAAGGCATGATTATGCTCAAAGACATTATTATGTGATAACTCAAGGAAGCAAGTGAATGTTAAATTATAATACCGCTGATAGTGTAATTAACTACAACAAATGAAAATTCTGATGGTTATACTCTCTGCTCCTACTATAAACAATAGTGACATATGGTACAAATGATAAAGCAACACAGTGCTTTCATTTCAATTCACAAAGCAACAAAATTAAGAATATATGTGGTGGTGGGAAGACTGAATCAACTGTGGAAAGCATTCAGTGAACAGCCTGAAGGGACACTCATATACTTAGAGCAGATATCCTTAGAGCAGGAAAAAGAATGGTGCTAAACATGACTTCAGACAATACCCAGTGTTAACACAGAAAGACTGAAACACAGTCTGAAAATTTATGAGGGAAATTCAGACTCACAGAAACACACACTTCATCTTCTTGCCACTTTTCAACTAATTCAAGAAAATTAAGACCAAACCATCCAGAACCACTGCATACATGAGAGAATTCTAATATATCTTTCTCCAGATTGCTAAATCCGAAATAGCCCACGGCATACACATGCATCAATACCTACCTTTCACGGTACATTAATCTCTGAGCAAAACCAGGCTTAATACATGGTTTAGAAAATACATATTAACAATCTCAAACATATCTTCTGGAGAGAATTTCACGATTAAACTAGACATTATTATTAGTATCTGTCCATTAGTGAAACTCCACATGTTGATGGATGCTGTAATAGGCAGCAACTTTCTAAGCCAATTTCTTGAGATCATTTTAGTTACCTCCAACCAGCTCGTTAAGATAACGAAATCAGTGTAAAAATGAAGCTGGAATGAATAGGTGGAGTCCAATCCAAAGCAGAGCAGACTTTACAGTTAGACCAGGTTGCTCTGGGCCTTGCCCCAAAGAAATTTGAATGTTTCCAGGGATGGATACAACATGGCACTCTGAGCATCTGCCTCCGGTGCTTACCTGCTCTCAGTGTAAGAAATATCCATAAATACTTCTGTTTTCTGATGCTTGAACACATACCTGTTCAAAATTCTCAAATTCTGGAAGTGTTCAAGGCCAGGTTGGATGGGGCTTTGAGCAACCTGATCTAGTGGAAGGTGTCCCTGCCCATGGCAGGAAGTTTGGAACTAGATGATCTTTAAGGTCCCCTCCAACCCAAGCCTTTCTATGATTCTATGATTCTATGATATTTGGATATCATTAAGTCAGTAGTCACAAAATAAAAGAATTAATCTAAAAAGGAATCTGAAACTAAGACTTTGTATGTCCACTGTCCTCTGAAAAGGGATTTTGAACATAGCATGATGGGGATTCTGTATTTACTGTTTCTTTGAAAGTCTCCACAGTACATATGCCTGCAGTCAACCAAGTGGTCAAGAGTTTCTCCATATGTGAACCTGATGTTTTCTTGTAAAAAATACTTTTTTAGAGTAATATGATTTCAGTGGTATTTTCTGTTGAAGGATATGCAATAAGAGGAAGCCTTTTCAGAATTGAATTTCATTATTATTCACAGCAGAACTCTTAATTTATTGCTATGAAAAAATGCTAAAGGCTCTTATGACATGCTCATATTCTTCTACTCTTAAGAAAAAAACCTACTCTTCTACTTTAAAAAAAAAAAAAAGTCTATGATAGTAAGTAGCCTGCCTACTTGGTTCCTTCACTGTCTATGCTAAAATGTTTGCATGACTCTTGATTGAACTTATGCTGTACCTGCGAGTACACATAGCTGAAAGAGACAAAATTTTAGCCTTTCCTTTTAATCATGCCTGTTTTCCACCCACTCTCCATGGTTTCTCTACCCACAGCTCACAATGCTATTTGCTGTACCTTCCCCTTTACTTAAATTTTCTCCGTATTATGATTATGAATTTCAATATAATTTGGGGTTGGGGGGGGGAAGCTCAAGCAGAAGTAATCTTTACAAGCATAAACATCTAACATGGTACAAATATGTTTTCTTTACAATATTATTTTCTATCAGATTAAATATAATTTTCAGTAGAAACACAGATCTCTGCAGAATTCACATGAGAATACAAGAAGAAAAATTGTTTATAGCAACATTCCTTTGGAGATATTAGTAAATTATAAAAAGAAAAATAGAATAACTCTGTGAAATGCAAAATTATTCCTGGGTCTTTTAAAAACAGGTATTTGGCACAGAAAGGATTCTAGATACTGTAGCAAGTCCAATTTCAGGCTGTCTTTGCAAAATAAAGGTATCAAGTGGAGTTACAGCCCTGAAATGCATACATTGTAATTCCCAACATATCTTTCATTTTTGCTATGTGCATTTGTAAACAGAGCTGTATTCTGTGAATAGACACTTTAGTGTATTTTTCAAATATGTCTGTATCCCTGAAATTTTTCGGAGCATATAGGCATTTAATCTCTAAAATGAAAATACCTAAGAAATATCTACCAGTGTGCATTACAAAGCAATACCAGTTATATGGTATCTCCTTTACTGTTTCTTTTTATATGGTAGGTAAATATAAAAAAAATCCCCAATAAAATATACAGAGAAACTATGAATATGAAGAATAAATCCCACTGATAGAAGTGAATTGTTTCTATGCAAAATAGTATAAGCCTTGGTAGTTTACAAAACTGCATGAGGTTTAGATCAGCAATACATTGCTTACAACGCTGGAGAACTGCATATCCAACAAAAATCAGTATGGTCCAGAACAGTGTATATGAATCACTGCAAATCTACTTTGGAAGAAAGAGTATTTTGATAAAGTAGTATAATAAAGTTTATTAATTTATCAAAAATGTCAATCTTTCCAGGTGGGCTAGAAGACATACCATGTTTTATTAATTTATCCTTGGGATTAATCTTAGAAATTTCTGTGGCGTAAGTTTATCCACTTGATCACTACAAATCTGTGTGTAGTCGCACCTGAAAAGTCTGGCTTAACTCTGGAGAATAATCCCTTAACAGACTTGCCAGAACGTCAGGAAAGAGCAGCAGAGCACCTGCTGTCAGAGGCCAGACCCTAGGAGGAGATCTCCTCCACTTGCCAATGACTGCGGTGGAATACAGATGTGCAGCACCTTCCTGTGATTCTACGAGATGCTTGCAAACTTCCATGTTTCAAACTTAGGAACTATGCTGCAGGCTTGAAGAGTTTTCTTTAAAAAGGAAAGGCTGATTTACACTGACAGCTGTGTTTAGGAAGCCTTTCTGTTTAAACAGACAACATAGTCAAAATTTTATTATGCAGATTTCAAACGTGTTGTCTCAGATATTTTGAAATATGTGGCATTTGAATGTAGCTCGTTTCAATCAATACTTAATTTATTACTTACCTTACCACCCCATTCCTCAACTACACAATTTAGCCCCCTTTTCCTAATTATTACATAAGCTGTTCCAGACAGAGCCTATAACACGAATGCCTCCATTTTCAAAAGATAATTGAATATAATAATAGTTCTTAAGAAGCAATGTTTTTACAACTGTGTACAGAGCTAAGATTTCTGTCATAAAGAAAGTAGAATAAACAGTTTGTTTATGTTCTCCTGTGAATTAACCTTTTTCAAGACACTAACATTTTGATTATTTTTAAAGAAGCAGTTTTTTTAATTTTTGTGAGTGTACATCTAACTAATGTCATTCATCTTCACCTTAACTCTAGAAATGCAATTTTGCATTATTTTGCCCTACTGAATGTGAAATTTTGCTTAACAGCAGCATTTCAAATAGGATTCATTGTTGTTCCTAGAGATGGCAGAGGAAAGAGTTTTATGTCAAGCCTTTAAAATTTCAGAAAAAGCAGGCATAGAAAAATATTTAAAAGCAATGTCCTTTCAAACCAATCCAGGTGAACAACTGATAGGAGGTACCCGATACAGAAATTAATCTTCAAGAGCTCAAAGAGACTTTCCTACTGTATTACAAGACAGCCAAGGAACACTTAAACTGTGGGAAAGTTGAGTATAGGGCTCATGGTTTTAACAGACCAAAACCACTACTCGTATAAATGGTTATGCTTACAGTGATGAAATTTGCCTGCTTCTTCCGGTGCTGAATTTGACTACACGTTTATAATCAAGAGGTTGCCCTAAGCTACAGCCATGAACAATTTAACATATAAAGGCAACAGGCTGAAACCTACTGGAGACTCAACAATGGAAAGGATTTTCACAATGAAAGACTGTCATTAACCTCTCTGTTCAAAGTGCAGGGTGTGATTACAAAATAGCAGGGCACAGTTATTTGTGGCTTTAAACCTTGAGCAACATTTACAGCAGAGCAGAGTGAATATAAAATATTATTCTAGCACAGACTAGCATGTGGATTTGAAGTTGCAATTATTATAAAATTAAATTATATTTTTAGTATGATTCATGGTGGGTCCATTGCAATCCCACTTTGTTGGACATTTAACTAGACCATGCAATATTTTGGAAAAAACACATGAAACTATGGATTCGTTTATCAGCCTCCAACTTGGCCCACTGCTTTTACACATTGCTACATAACAATTTCCAGAAAAAAAAAGCTCAAAATAAAACAAACAACTCCCCTCAATCAACAACAAAAACAACAACAACAAAAAATAACCCCAAACCTCAAACCAAAATAATATTATCTTTGTAATACTTTCAACTGTTTTATTATTAGGTTTCAGCGGCATTTAAAATATAGAATCTGTCACTCCCCATGAGTATTTGCACTTTGCAACCATAAATCCAAAGTACAAAAGGAAACATTAACACTTCATATTCCTTTCTTTCAAGAGGTAATTTTAGGGAAAACAAATAAAGCAATGAATGGTACCCCAAGAATAAATTTCCAGAATAAAAGTTTCTCTTTCTGGAAAACCAGAATGATACTTTTATTATCTTTGAACCAAACAATGGCAACAGGATGTGCCTATATTGAATGAAATTTGATATATCCAGTCAAAATATACCATAAAGAATTTTATGTAGGAAATACTCCTAATTTTTAAAAGTCCCGATTTCAAAGACAAAATAAATGGATACAAATTTTTAAAAAATTAAACCATAAAGGGATGGAATAGCAACTGAAAATGAACTATTCAAAGTCTTCAGGGCCTTCAGAAGTTTCATAGGTGAGGAAGACCTGGTGAGGACCACCTCCCCAAGGTGAGTGGGACCCGTTTTCTTCAGTATCATCAGAGACAGGATAGCAAGTTCGGAAGTGACACAGTTGACGCACACACATTGAATATCTGGAATTTTTGGCTTTATTTCCTCTGGAAGTGCAAAAAGCAGCAGGATTTTACTCCCAGCATATTCATAGCTTTGAAAAATTCAAATCATACATGCCATTTCACTGAATGTTGTCAGTTGTGCTGTTTTAATGATCAAAATGCAATTTTCCTTGTCTAATGAAAAGCAGAAATCTCAGTTCAGCTAAATTACATTTTTGATTATCTAGTATGTGGTTTAGGGCTTAGATCAGTCCTGGAAGTACCTTTCAAATGGTGCGAGTCTAACCAGCTAAGCAGGCAAGCAGCTCCTGTTAAGTTCATATAATGTTCTCCTGCTACTATTCTATGGTTCTATGATTCTATAATTTGACTGATACACAAAGCAAGATTCTAAGAGACAGTATTAAACGGGTTCCAATATCGCCAATTTACACCTCAGTGTGGCAGTGAATAAAAAGAACTGTTAGGGACATCAGACTTCACCTGCACAGATCTTTTTTATCTGAAGCAGCTGCTATGAGATGTCAATCTCTCTCTCCCTCCCCCTCTCTCTCTCCACGCTGTCTTCTCCCCTTTTGTTTTTCATCAACTGCTTTGCCCAGTAGCTACTTCATAAATGCATGATTCTAAAAATCTTTTCTGACATCTGTTTCCAATTCATCTTTTTTCATGCCCTTTTCAAGCTCCATATCCTATCATCAGTAAAGTGGGCCCAATTCAACCCTGATGTAACTACTCTAGCCACTGGCTCTAGGGATGGTTTTGGTCTTGCCTGCCTGGTCAGAAGGTTAATTTCTGTCTTAGCTGTTTAAAATGACATTTCAATGCAATTCCCTCTTAACTGTCATGTTCTATAAGATGCATCTCTACTTCTGTAATTTCCATTTACACCCAGGACCACCTCTACGGCTTTTATGAAACATTACCTATTTCATGCTGCACTTCTTTTATTTGAAATCCCAGCAATGCTCTTAGGTTTCCTTTGGTTATGTTAGTCAAAAAAGTTCAAAAGAAAAAATTCCTGTTCAGCCACAAGGACTTCCAAGCATTATATGAATAAAAAACAAAAAAAAAAGAAGTAGCAAACACATGAAGATGTGGAACTAAAGCAAATGTTCCCTGCCCACTCCTTACACGTTCAATAGAAAAAGAACAAATGTTGAATACTTTGTCATCTCATGCCATGTGGCCTTCAGGAAAGAAATTTTGTGAAGAAGCCACTTAGACATTACCTGCAAAACTAATCTAAGCTGGGATGTCAGACAGTGATGATGCAGTCAGAATATTTTCTAGGTGGGCTTCCTGTTCTTGCATCCTTCTTTCACCCTTTCTTCTTCACCTTTACTTTACCCTCTGCTTTCCACTTCAGTGGGGTCCTTCCTTTCATTGCCTCTTAATCTTGCTTATTCATCCTCTCCAAAGCTCTCTCCTTTTCAGCCCTGCAACGTCACGGCATGACTTTGACAACAGTCATTTGGCCAGCGTAATGTCTGTTTCTTCCACACTGTTTTTGTGCTGTAAATTAAGGTTTGGACCTCTGGAGGGGGGACTAGGAGACAACTTCCTGTTGTTCTATGCTGTACTTTCTGCAATCAGCAGCCCCTCAACAAGTGTAACCCTCAGCAATGCCCCAGGTCCACACAACTGATGCTTAACAACCTTTGTCAGGTATTAAAGACCCTCAAATCATAACAGCCGAATAAAATGTTATGTCTTAATAAGGGCTTCAATTCATTTGCTACGACATTGCTATGTACAGATATGCACATACAGAAATGCCTATAAATGTTTTTAAATTTTTCATGTTTGAAACAGTAGCAAGCTCTTCCATTCAAGTTGGAACTATGGCTTTTATAAATAAATTATTAAAGCAGCATTCTAAAATGATGTGCCAGGAAAGAAGTCTCATATTTTGAAACCTTGACCAAAGAAGCATTTTTTCCTAGTTTTTCTAATATTTTGTTAGCTACATTTGAATATTTGTTTGCATATAAACACGGGCATGCCGTAATAGCTAGGGGAAAGAAAACACATTTAAAATTTCAACACTATGCCAAAATACTTGCTACTGAACATGTTGAAAAAGCTTCTAATGTAAAATGAATGTGGCACCTGTACAGTTTGGGCAGCCAAAAAACTCCCCCACAGTAAGCAAAAATGATGAAAAGTGAGTAGGCAAAAATTCTTATTTTTTGATAACTCAAGTCACTTTAAGCTCTTGGGTTCAGAAAGGCATGAATAAATAATGAGAAATGACCAAAAAGCTCTCCAAAGAGGCCAAACAAACTTCTCACTGTTGTACACCACATGAAACAGATGGTAAGCGATAAACAAGTTACCACAATAAATTGGATCCAAACCAAGAAACTAAGGAGTAAAGTGAACCACTAAATCCCATGTGCCTATGGCACATGAGCTGCTCTGTTCACCCAATAGCTGCATTTCTCTCCTTTTCAGTTCCTTCTCGGGAAATAGGGCAGGGCAAACGTGCTTTTCGTCACCCCTTCCCTGTACTCTTCCTCATCATCCCTTTGTGTCTCACTGCTACTTGCTTTTTGGTGGATCCAAATTAACCCAGGAATGAATTCTCCAGGGCTCATGCTGCCATTTTCTACCAGTTTTCAAAGAAAAAAGCTGTGAGGAAGACTATATTCACTATTAATCTCTTCACCCACATATTAAGTCTATAATGGTTAGCTACAGCAACAATACAGTACTGTTTATAAACTTAGTTTGTACTGTAGTATCTGCTCCATCAAATAGCAACGACATTTAACTGCAACCAAAAATCACGTGTTTTGTTTGCTTATATTCAGTGCAATTTGTGAGGCTCCTCTGCAAATGTAAAAAACCCCAAACTACTTGCTTGCCTCATGTATCACCTGGTGACGGTCAGTCAGCCCTATGCTGAAAAATTTTAAAGCAAATTTGACCTCAGATCCCTTATTTAGAAAGGGAAGAGGCAGCTCTAGTTTTGAAAAGTCTTTCTTATTGCACCACAAATAAGAGATTACAATTTCATAATCAAGCTATACATATACTGAAAGTTTCCTGAAAAACTATTTCCTGTGCTCTGTGTTCCTTCTACTTAGTCCTTTTAATATAAAATAAAATAAACTGAAAAGCATAACTATGTGAAATAAAAACATGAAGAAAATGCTGCTTTGATTTTGTTCATGTAATATATTTTGAAAACAGATCCAGTATAAACTGTTTCTCTGGTAATCAGAAAATGGCTGTCAGTATTATTGTTTGATTTTAATAATTTCTCCCTCATTCCTGACAGAAGCATACAGGATTTACAAAAAATCAGAAGTGGTTGAACAAAATATTAAGCGTGGAATCTAGATTGCCAGAATACTACATAATTTACATTTTAAGCATTGTAAGTGCATATGAGATTTCACTCATTTCTACTTTGCATCAGTTTTTTCTTAACTAACATTCAACGTCTATTTCTTGGAACAGACTAAGAAACCCTTCTTTACGTTAGATTCAGTGGTATTGAAAAAATAACGTTATGTAGTGCAAGAATAGCAAAAGCTAGGCATGGGTTCCACGTGGTGTGGTAGATTGACCTTGGCTGGCTGCCAGGTGCCCAACAAGCTGCTCTATCACTCCCCCTCCTTAACTGGAAAGTGGGGAGAAAATACAATGAAAGGCTTGTGGGTCAAGATAAGGACAGGGAGAGATCATTCACCACCGTCATGGGAAAAAAGACTCCACTTGGGGAAATTAATTTAATTTATTGCCAATCAAAGGTCAGAGTAGGATAATGAGAAATAAGGACAAATCTAAAACCACCTTCCCCACACCCCTCCCTTCTTCCCAGGCTCAACTTCACTCCCAATTTCTCTACCTCCTCCCCTCAGGCAGCACAGTGGGACAGGGAATGGGGATTACAGTCAGTTCATCACACATTGTCTCTACTGCTCCTTCCTCCTCACGCTCTTCCTTTTCTCCAGCGTGGGGTCCCACCCACAGGAGACAGTCCTTCACGAACCTCTCCAACGTGGGTCCTTCCCATGGACAGCAGTTCTTCAAGAACTGCTCCATTGTGTGTCCTTTCCATGGGGTGCAGTCCTTCAGGAATGGACTGCTCCAGCATAGGTCCCCCCACAGGCCACAGGTTCTGCCAGAAAATCTGCTCCAGCATGGGCTCCTCTCCACGGGGCCACAGGTCCTGCCAGGAGCCGGTTCCAGCGGGGGCTCTCCACAAGGTCACAGCTTCCTTCAGGGCACATCCACCTGCTGTAGCGTGGGGTCCTCCATGGGCTGCAGGGTGGATATCTGCTTCACTGTGGACCTCCATGGGCTGCAGGGGGGCAGCCTGCCCCACCATGGTCTTGTCCAGGGGCTGCAGGAGAATCTCTGCTCTGGCGCCTGGAGCACTTCTTCCTCCCCCCTTGACCTTGGTGTCTGCAGAGTTGTTTCTCTCACATATTTTCACTCCGCTCTCCCAGCTGCTGTTGTGCAGCTTTTTTTGCCCCTTCTTAAACATGTTATCACAGAGGTGCTACCAACATTGCTGACAGGCTCAGCTTTGGCCAGCAGCGGGTCTGTCTTGGAGGCAGCTGGAAATGGCTTTGTCTGACATGGGGACAGCTTCTGGCATCATCTCACAGAAGCCACCCGTGCAGTGTTCCTGGCCCAAACTTGCCACGTAAACCCAATATAGCGTACATGCCATTGCTGACAGCACAGCTGCAGGACAAGGTTCCAGGCCAAGACCAGCACACACACCAACAGCAGATCAGGTAGCTCTTTAGCTGAGGGCAACGTTGCCTGTGCATTCAGCCTGGAGGAGTCTAGCGGAGCCCTTCCCCCCTAGGACCTAGGGAGACCCCCTTCAGCACAGGGCTCAGGCACTCCTTCTGCAAGCCACGCTCCCTCCCCAGGGCTCGTGTGAGCAGAGGACGTCATGCAAAGTCTTGCTGTGACATGAAGTCCTTGTAGTCATCTCCTGCTCTGCTTGTCCTGTTCAAAAGGCGTAGTGGCTGGACCAAAGAGTATGGGAAACAGATTTTTTTTTTCTCTCTCTTCTTTCCTTTTTTTTCCCCTGGTTGGTTTTAGATGGAAAGAACCCAAAATGAAAGATTAAAAAAATAAAAAATACACAACTTCCTCCTTATACTTGTTAGGACAAAAAGAAAAAAATCCCCCAAGAAGTCCCTAGCAGAAAAAAGCTTGACTACTATCTTATTAAGACAAATATGAGTGGTGCTATTTCTGTTGCTAAAAATCCATTTGTGTTTCACGCATATCTGTAGGGATTATGTTTTAGAAAATAAACATCCATGAGAAGCTCTTCCTTATGTAGTCCTTACTTTACTTGCATTATGACAATTTGGTGCAGAAATATGTTATAAATTTCTTATAAGTAGCACACTAGCTTACCTTAATTCTTATGAAAAGACATATTTTACTAGAAGGATTACTGCAATCACATCAAAACACAACTCAAATTCCTATTTTATTTATATTTTCTCCTCAGTTACACTGGTGAAGCCCAACCATCTATTTGAAATATATCATGGTAAGTATATACAAAAGCATTTCTCCTGCATCCTTACATGCTTTTTAGATACTAGTCAAGCCAAGACAAAAACCCACATCCGTGTGACAAGGTTGATTCTTTTCCTTCATTTAATGGTAAAATCAAATAGAAGCACACAGGCTTAGATGTCTATTTTTATTTAAAGGATTCATCAGGTCTTTGCTTAACTTCACATGGACATAATCTAAGTGCTGAAAAGCAAAGACATGTAAGCATTAGGTGTCACCAAAAAAAAAAAAAAAATCCACTCTCTCCTCTTTCATAGACTGTCTCATTGACTGACTTACTGATTTTGGGGATAAACATTTTTTCAGACATCTCCACTGCACAATGTCTGCAGTTGACTTAATGTAGGGATGACACAAGAATGAGCAGCAAAGTTGGGTTAGAATGGTTTTCCAAAAAACAGTGCAGGGTTAAATGTATACTGAGCTGCATCAGCACTGGGAATTGAAGAGCTTTTGTCTATGGCGCATCCACAGACTGATTCTGAGGCTGATTTTTGCACAACCAGCTAGCACTTCAGCTGCCAAAAGATTTGTCACTACGGTTGATATGGACTATGCCATTCTGCTATAGATTTTACATACAGATACAGAAAGATGGTTTGTTCCGAAATCATAATTCTAAAAGGTAGAGAGGCACTTCCATATATATCTATAAAAGGCATCCAACCCCTTCATTTCAAGTCACCGTACAAGTAGAAGCAATTCATTAACACTCTGCACAATTTATATTGAGTTGTGCCTGCTTATAAAAAACAAAGTTTGACATCTTAATTTTCCTTTGCTTCTGGCATGCTTAACTGCTTTTTTTCATCTCTCTTCTTTGTCAAGTACAAAATTGCACCTGCTGGAAACATCAGAAACGTATATTTTTCATCTGTCTTTTAATGAAAGGTGTATCAGTTCTTTTAATGGTTAACAGGAAGCATTAGGGTAAATTACTTTGCCCTCCTGCCTACCACTGTAGGTCTTCAAAGTGATTTCCTCAGACTTAGTGTGTCTCTTTTTCAAGAGATGTCCAATTTTAATTTAAAAACTTCATCGTGTGGATTACTGACTACTTTTCCAAGTAAGTTCCTCCAGTAGCTACACACCTCACTGTGAAGAATTTTTAGCTTATTTCTTGTCTGATTTTATTAACCTATGCAATAGTACCTTGTGTTTTTGCTATATTAATGGGTCCTCTGCTGTCGGAAACCTTACTTCCATTGAATTCATGAATAAGCTTCCTTCTAAACATTTTATTTGTTAAGTTAAAGCAACTCATATCCAGAAAATTTTAATATCCAGGAAAGCTTTAAGAGTATGAAATCACTTTTTTTTTATTTTTCCTGAATTTTTAATTTGCATTATCTTTTCTGAAGATCGATTGTAAGGAAAGGACATTTTCCAGTAACAGCCTCACTATAACTCGGCACAACTAGACACTGCTTTTGCTGTTCAACTTGCTCATCAGGACTAGTAAGTCTAGGAATCACTGCTTCAACATACAGCTACTAAAGTGAGCAAGTCTAACTCAGGTGGCCAGGCATGCGGTCTGGCCTATACTTTACCACGCTAAAATCTAATTCTGTATAGAGTGAATCCTCTTTCATATTCAAGCAGAAGAGCTCTGTGCTAAATACTTTCTTTGAAAGGCAGTTACAGAGAATGTTTGCCATCTGCAAATGTTTAAAAAATGCCTGCTCTAGTAGCCACTCAGCATACATTTTTCATAGAATCATAGAATATCTCAGGTTGGAAGAGACCCATAAGGATCATCAAGTCCAACTCCCTGCTCCTTGCAGGACTACCTAAAACTAAATCATATGACTAAGAGCATCATCCAGACGCTCCATGAACTCTGACAGGCCTGGGGCCATGACCACTTCCCTGGGAAGCCTGTTCCAGTGACTGACCACCCTCTCAGTGAAGAACCTTTTCCTAATTTTCCTTGTACTACATATCTTTGCTCCGAAGTCTACAGCTTTTTGCATGATAGCTAAAATATTCCTATCCTTATTTTAATCTGTTAACTTTGGTATTGTGATGGCTGTAATTTATTCATAACTTTCTCCTAGAAAGGCGTGCTCTGAACTAGTAAAGAAGGTAAAAGATTGGACATATTCAGTCACTGGAAGAAGTATTTGTTGATCTAACCCAAGAGTTATACTACGAGCTACCATACTACCACTATACAAAGACATCATTGTGGGTATACCATGACTCATGTAACATGGCACCAACATATCTTTGGGTGATCATCTAAAAGACCCTGAAGAGGAACCATTCACACCTGTTCAGGGACATGAGCCAGGGCAACATTTATACTATGCCCACAGAAGCTCATTTCTTCAGGCCTCTGCACCAAACTCATCCTCCCTGCACTCTATTATATCTTTCAAAGTTCTTAATCACAATTTAACTGCCTCTCCTGTCATCACACATCAAGTAAAAGTGCTGATGTGACTAAATACTTTTAGCAGCATCTAATGAAGTCCCTGCTTTCTGAAGCATGAGAATTATAGAGTACATCCTTAGGGACACGCATAGGCCAAGGGAACAGGATCACAGAATCATAGAATGGTTTGGGTTGGAAAGGACCTCTAAAGGTCATCTAGTCCAACCCCCCTGCAATGGGCAGGGACATCTTCAATTAAATCACGTTGCTCAGAGCCCTGTCCAGCCTGACCTTGAATGTTTCCAGGGATGGGGCATCCACCACCTCCCTGGGCAACTTGTGCCAGTCTTTCACCACCCTCAGCGTAAAAAATGTCTTCCTTCTATCTAGTCTAAATCTACTCCCCTTTCGTTTAAAGCCATTCCCCCTTGTCCAGTCTCAACAGGCCCTGCTAAAAAGTTTGCCACCATCTTTTTTATAAGCCCCCTTTAAGTGCTGACAGGCTGCAATAAGGTCTCCCCAAAGCCTTCTCTTCTCCAGGCTGGACAACCCCAACTCTCTCAGCCTTTCTTCATAGGAGAGGTGTTCCATCCCCCTCATCATTTTCGTGGCCCTCTTCTGGACCTGAGCCAACAGCTCCGTGTCTTTCTTATGCTGAGGGCTCCAGAGCTGGACACAGTACTCCAGGTGGGGTCTCACCAGAGCAGAGTAGAGGGGCAGAATCCCTTCCCTCGACCCGCTGGCCACGCTTCTTCTGATGCAGCCCAGGATACGGTTGGCCTTCTGGGCTGCGAACGCACATTGCTGGCTCATGTCCAGCTTTTCATCCACCAGTATCCCCAAGTCCTTCTCCACACGGGCTGCTCTCAATCCCTTCATCCCCCAGCCTGTGTTGATACCAGGGGCTGCCCCAGCCCAGGTGCAGGACCTTGCACTTGGCCTTGTTGAACCTCATGAGGTTCACATGGGCCCACTTCTCGAGATTGTCCAGGTCCCTCTGGGATGGCATCCTGTTCGTCAGGCGTGTCGACTGCACCACTCAGCTTGGTGTCATCTGCAACCTTACTGAGGGTGCCCTCGATCCCACTGTCTATGTCATTGATGAAGATATTAAACAGTACCGGTCCCAATACGGACCCCTGAGGGACACTACTCATCACTGATCTCCATCTGGACATTAAGTCATTGACCACTACCCTCTGGATGCAACCATCCAACCAATTCCTTATCTACTGAACAGTCCACCCATCAAATCCATATGTCTCCAATTTAGAGAGAAGGATGTTGTGGAGGACTGTGTCAAAGGCCTTACTGAAGTCCAGAGAGATGACATTCATAGCCCTCCCCTTGTCCACTGATGTATTCACTCCATCATAGGTCACTAGGTTGATCAGGCAAGACTGGCCTTGGTGAAGCCATGATGGCTGTCTCGAATCATCTCCCTGTCCTCCATGTGCCTTAACGAAGCTTCTAGGAGGATCTTTTCCATGATCTTCCCAGGCACAGAGGAGAGGCTGACAGGTCAGTAGTTCCCACGGTGCTCCTTTGTACTGTTTTTAAAAATGGATGCAATGTTTCCCTTTTTTCAGTCACTGGGGACTTCATCTGACTGCCATGACTTTTCAGTATCATGGAGGGTGGCTTGGCAACTACATCAGCCAGTTCCCTCAGGACTCTGGGATGCATCTTGTCAGGTCCCATAGACTTGTCTATGTTCAGGTTCCTCAGGTGGTCTTGAACCTGATCTTCTCTTACAGTGGGAGGGGACTTTGCTCCCCCAGTCCCTGCCTTGTGGTCCATCCACTTGAGAGGTGTGGAAAGAGACACTGCTAGTGAGGACTTAGGCAAAAATGTTGTTGAGTACCTCAGCCTTCTCCTCACCTGTTGTTACCAGTTTGCCAGTAGTGTTCATCAGGTGGGGTACACTTTCTTTGACCTTCCTTTTCTGGCTGACATACCTATAGAAGCCATTCTTGTTCTTTGCATCCCTTGCCAAGTTTAGCTCCAGCTGCACCTTGGCTTTCCTGACCCCATCCCTACACAATCGGGCAACCTCCCTATACTCTTCACAGGATATCTGTGCCTGCTTCCACTGCCTGTGCATTTCCTTCTTGCTCTTTAGTTTGACCAGCTTGTCTTGACTCAGCCGTGCCAGTCCCTTGCCTTCCTTTCCTGATTTCTTACACATGGGGATCGGAGCTCTTGCACTCTTGTGGAAAGAGACCTTAAAGATCTGCCAGGTCTGTTCTGCTCCTTTGTCCTGGGGGGCAGTTTCCCAGGAGGTCCTATTGACTAACTCCTTGACCAGCTGGAAGTTTGCTTTCTTAAAATTCAGGGTCCTGACTTTACTCTTCTCCTTACCTATATCCCTCACGACTGTGAACTCCACCACTGCATGATCACTACAGCCCAGGCTGCCTCCAACCTTGATGTCACCAATTAGCTCACTTGCATTGGTGACCAACAGGTCCAGTAACGCATCCCCTCTGGTAGGGTTGTCTATTACCTGGCTTAAGAATTTATCCTCCATGCACTCCAGGAGTCTCCTGGATTGCCTACAGCTCACCATGCTACTTTTCCAGCAGATGTCAGGGTGGTTGAAGTCCCCCAGACGGATGAGAGCCTGTGAGAGTGATGCCTCCTGTAGCTGGAGTAAGAAGGCTTCATCAATAGGCTCCCCTTGATTGGGCACCCTGTAGCAAACACCGACCACAAGGTTCCCTTTGTTGCCTCAGTCTCTAATTCTTACCCATAAGCTTTCAACCCGCTTGTGGCTATTCAGAGCAGGTCTTCACAATCTATCCAATTCTTGGCATAGAAAGAAACCCCTCCGTCCCTCCTTCCTCACCTGTCCCTTCTGAACAGCTTGTAGCTATCGATAGCCATACTCCAGTCATGGGATTCACCCCACCAAGCACTTCAGCTGGGCTGTCGGCCGTGTCACCTTTTTAGTGGAACACACCTTCATTCCTTTTAGGTATTTCACTGGTGTTCCCTGTTGGCTCCTATTACCTCAGGAGCACCTGGCTCATCTCCCTAAGACTTCAAGTGTGCTCCAGTGTACCCAGCAAGTCTCAGAGCAACAGGCTGAGGGCCCTCATTAGCACCCTGTCCCTCTACGCTTGGCATGCCATCCCATGGCTTGTCATGGGCAAGCCTGATATTATCCCCCTCCCCCTTCAAGTCTAATTTAAAGCTTTGTCAATCAGCCCCGCTAGCTTGGGATCAAAGATCCTCTTCCCCCTTTGAGAAAGACAAATCCCATCCAACACCAGCAGGCCTGGTGCTGTGTAGACCATCCCATTATCGAAAAACCCAAAATTCTGGCAGTGACACCAGCCATGGAGCCATGTATTAATAGACTGGGTCCGTCTGTTTCTTCCAGTATCATTGTCCACAACTGGAAGGATAGAGGAAAAAGTAGGCTCTCTGAAGTAGGCCTACAGCAAGACTAGGGTTAATAACGGACTCCTAAGAAGTCTTGTTCCTTCTGAGAAGCTTGGTTGTGTCCGAGCTGAGACACAAAAACAGCAGATAGATAGGATCCGGCAGTGCCTGGGTTGCTCTTCCAAGACCTGCCACTTCACCCGGGGAAGAACGGGCAGTGGGGAGCACCCGGTACACCCGGCAATGGCAACCTGACACAGACACCCAGAAACACAGACTAATTCAACTGAAATGTCTCCAGGCATGCACACCTGCACCAGACCAAGGCTGTACAGCTGAAAAGCTGTACACGTAGATGCACATCAACTATAAACAAACACGGAACAACAGCCAAACAAGCAACACGTATCCCAGTGGAAAAACCCAGAGAAGTAAAAACATACCATCCACTTTCAGCTCCTCTGCCTAGTTCTGTTGCACAGGGTTGACCCCAGTATGTACGTCTACCTCTACCCTCTATCTTGTAGTAAAACACAAACCTTTGTATTTTTAACACAATACTGTTGCGAAGCTAAAATAAAATGTGTATTTTGGCCAGTTGGCAAAATGTTTTTATGTTGCTTTTACTTTTTCTTCCCACTTTTGACACCTATTCAGCAGCATTCATTAATCTGTTCTCCAAACCACTTGATTTTGCCTCTATACCAGTGAAAACTGAGCTTTAAAATCATTGTATACATAGCTAAATGTGAGAAGTCTGTAATTGACTTCTTTGGTATCCTTTTATTCCTCTAGGTCCCTCTAAACTAAAAATGTGTTTTATTGGAGGACTGCACCCTATCCAGTCTGTCTGATTTTAATACTTTCTTGTTCCTAAGTCAGCTAGTATAAAATTAGCTTGATGGCATCAGATATTTTATGAATCTAGACTAGTAAATTCTCTAGAGGCAGAGACTGTCATTATCCATTTCTATCAGGAGTATTACACACTTAGAGGTTAAAACTTGGACAAGTGGAAACCTTGCTGAATGAAAGAAACTCAGTATTTTTTCCCTTGCATTTTAAAATAGCAGAGTTATGGTATTTTAAATACCTGATTCCTAATTTCCATTCAAGGGAAGTTCTAAGTATGTTTAAACCCTATCAGTGAATATATTTTAGGAGATATTTGTTGTTCATGTATTTGGACATTTGGAGTATGCAAAGTTTGCTTTCCTACATTTTACTGCTTGGCACAAGCCACACATTGAATATTACAGCTCTTTGGAAACAGATGAAAAAAATAAGGGTTTGATTTCCAACACAAAAAGAAAATTGCAATTCCAAATTTGTACACAATGTCCTGTTAACATCCATTGGGGAAATAAGGACTGATATGAGAGCAGCAAGCAATCCTATGCTCCACTAAACAAACACACAAGACAGTTATTACATTTACAGCAGTCATTCTGTAAGATTTTCTTGTCCATGACATATGCTGCCTGAAAGACTTGGCTGGACACAAGCTAGTATTTGTGTTGGCAGGAAATTATAGCATTTTGATAGAAGCTTTATTTAACTTCAGAACAATAAAGAGTTATTAAAAAATTCATGGAAACATATACCATTAAAATTGTTTCAGGAAAGAAGTGTTTTATTTCAGTCATTTGATAGATTTACTACTATGATCTACAAAAACAGACCTTCTGAGCTACCAATACTTTGGTGGGAAGTTGGGAGCCCCAGGGAACGTCAGCCTTTTAGTCTTCAGGCTAAAATCAGAGTCTAGAAGGCCAGGCCAGTTCTGACAAGAAACTACATAGGTTTCTGATGGAAAGCTTTTGATGTTGCTTGAAGAGATGATAAAAAATGCCCACTCTTTGCTCTCCTCCAATATTCAAGCATGAAGGATGGTGTCAGAATCTTTATTCTGAATATTTAGGATGAAAAGCACTGACCATAATGCTGTGAATATTTTCACCTGTGACAGACACATCAAGGAACCCTTCAGTCTGTGAAATGCAACACCTTTAGTTTGTGACAACCACAGAGACCTTAGTTTCAATCATCTGCTTAAAAGTAAACTCAGTGATAGCATGGGGAGTCAAACTGGCTGTCCAGTATCAGTCAATGCATGCTAAGGCAGGGAAGGTAAAATTGTTTGCTCTCTTGTTCAGTTCCTAGCACTGACTGTTGATGATTGGCATGTTTCCAATTAAAAGTGAACTGAGAGTATCTGAATATCCTTTATAAGCATTTTCTTGTCACATCTAATAAATTTTAGTAATATCGATCCACATTAAATAAAGCTAAACACTTAGAGGCAAACTTTATCCCATTCTTACACTACAGTGCATTTGTGGAGAAAGAAAGGGAGGAGTAGGGAAGGAGAAGATAATGAAGGGTACAAAAAGCCAAACTTTCAAACTACCCAAATACCATATAATTCTGGTAGGACTAAACCCTGGGCTGAGCAAATTGGGTGGTTTGTGTTTTCGGTAGTGCACTGAGGCACTGCTTTCTTACTACACTGACCTGCCAACATACCTGGCCATGCAAGGGATACTGAGATATAATGTCCCTTATATCTGATTTAGCATCAGGTCTAGAAATGCTACAGTGCTAGGAACGCAGCCCCTCCAGGAAGAAGTTTGTCATTGCCTCCCAGTGCTCCCCCTGGGCAGTGCGGCGATGCATCATACCTTCTTTCATGCTGTATCTAAAGGACAAGTCCCAGAGATATTAAAGTCTTACCAACTCATTAGAATCTCCTTTTAAATTTATCGTTTTCCTGTCCCATAGGACAGGATTTAAAGCACTTAACCACATTTTTTTAAATTTATTATATACTATTATATCTCATGTTTTCTATGCATTCATTAACGGGTTCTACATTCACTTGACAGCTAATAATAAAAGTCCGCTCAACCACTAATTATAAAAGTCCTGTTGAATGCCACGTAGCTTTCTATATTATTTCTCTATCTTCAATTCTAGCACAGGAACTTACTTTTAATGAGGGTATGACCCTTATTTTTCAGTTATATCCTAAACAGCAAAAGTGACTTTTATTCCTTTATTTAGTCAGTGAGCTAGAAGAGAGAAGCATTTCAAATACTTTCCTGTCTGAGTAATGTAGTACAAGTTAAGGTATTAGCAGATTTATTTATGAACATTTTTCAAAACCTCTGTACTTCAAAACTTCTGGAGTAAATGGAGGCAGCTTTCAAATACAGGTGAATTTTGCTGTTTCCAGCATGGACAAAATGGCCTGGCTCTATTATTTCTGATTCTGCCTGTGCTATACCCACTACTCCCACTGTGCTAGACTCATTTCACAAGCATATGCATGTCCCATGCTTTAAATAAAAAAAATAAGCCTCTGTTTCTTACAGATACAGAAAGGCCCATACTGTCTTATAACCCAAAATAAAAGAAGAAAAGCAAGCAAAACAAAAATCACTTTATCTTTTCATTTTTGGTACTGATTCAACTGGACTGGTTTAACAACACAGTATGAGGAAGCTGGTCCACACAGATATGGATAAACTTAGAAGTTGTCTCCAGTCCATTTCCTTCATACATTTCATCAGTACAGAGAGATGTATTGCTGTCCAATGCAAAAGAAATGCATTTTCATCTGTAACAAGTAATACGTAGTAGCATAAGTGCCTTTCTTCATATGTGTCTTGTTATACACTATTGAGAAATAACTGCTATATAGTTTTCTCATAAGAGTAAATACCTGATATTGTGAGAATCAGCCAGGTTTTTTCTTTTGCTTTGTATTATCTTCAATGAATCGGTATTTCCTAATTATCAAATATTTGCAAATCTAACATTTACCAAACTAGATGTCACTGTGAAATGTTTTTTTATAAACAAGGAAGAAACTGGAACATACAGACATACAAACAGCTTTTTATGTAGTACCAGAAAGATTCTGCAACCAATCCTTTTGCAGTGGGTGTGAGGAAAGTACACTGGCTTTGATTCAAAAGTCAGCTTCCACTGGTGTTGGCTGTCATTCATCTTAATGACTGCTAAACACAATGTTTTGTCTCACATGGGTCTGAAGCCCAAATTTAACATTATAAAGTTGAACCACGTAATCATGTTGAAATTGTGAAACTGAAGGAAAACAGTCATCCATTAAAATTACAATATGTTAGTTACTCCTTGGTGACAGAAGATAATGTAATTTGTAGCTCCAGTACACAATCATCACTGTATTTGCAAAAACTGAAAAACAGAAAATTCTGTAGGCATTAGAGATTTATACAAAAAGATATTATCATCATGTTCTGTTTTTCACATGCTAATTTATCCAAGAAGGAGACTGACATGCATTAATAACTTTTACTTAGCAAAGTCAGCATTGAACTGGAAACAAAATAAACACTTCTATGAAAAATTCTGCATTGACTGGCTTTTTTCTTGCTCTCTTATGCTTAAAGTGATTCAAGATTAAGTTTAAAGTAATGAAAATAACCCTACTTAAAGAAAAACAAACTCTGAGATGTAGTCATCATCATGCAAGCACTGCTGAATAATATATTTAAACATATTTGTTCAAAGTTCTTTTTTTTTTTCATAATTTACCTATTACTTTTCCCTTCTTATGTATTTTTTTTTTCCATCATTGTTTGCAAGATTGCAAAAGAGGTCAGTCAAAAGATCAGGCAAACAACATAAAGGTACAGATCTGAGATCAGAAAACTCTTATAAAAATATAATTTCTTATTATGAACATAATTTACAACCAACAGTGAAGTAGACTGTGCTCAGTTCCTTAAAGAGTCTTAGTATATACATCAAATATTTCAGGATAAAAGAAAAAACCTCTTCTTTTGAGGAGAAGATAGAGCAATTTCTAGAGCTCCACTCTTTATTTTCCCCAAGGCAGCAGAATGGTCCTGGTCTTACTCATTGTTCGAAGCACTGCTGTTGGCTGGCTATCGGGTGCAATTTATGTTCTACTTCTTTTACTGGATCAGACCTGACTTTTTTCTCATCTATCTATTAAAAACATTTTCACACCACAAAAGATACATAGTCCTGCAATAACAAGAACAGTCCTGCAAAATATGAAAGGTTCTAGTTCCTCTTGGTCATACCTGCATGAGAGATTCTCAACTTATTTTTCTAACCTGACAGGAGACTGATTATCTCAACAGTAAGAAAACTCTGCCTCAAAATTTCCAAAGATTCAGCATCACAAAAGACTGGGCATCCTAAGTACTGCCACGGTCCCACCTGCTTACACCACTGAAATAATGCAGCCCAGATGACAGATACAGTGCACGGTGCAATTTCTTAACAAAACCCTCCAACCACGTAGTAACATGGGGACTTTGCCATACACGAACAAATGTGAAAAAACAGAGAACAGTAGCAGACTTGCACAGGTTGACAAGAGCACGGGCCACTCTCCTGCAGCAGGGTACCTGGTCAAGTCCATTTATCCCAGCAGCTCCAGTCTCGGCTAACAAGAGAGCTCTTTGATCAACATGAGATAGCCAGATGTCAAATCATTTAAGGTCAGGAATGCAAGTTAACTTGCGTGTGCTCCCCAGAGCTATCCCAAGATGGACTACTACAGAGACCTTGTCAAAATTATGACTGAGGGAGAAACTTGCTCTCTTGCGCACTTCTCCACCACAAAACAGGCCAGTGAGATAAAATCCCTGCTAGTTTTTCCCATATAAAAAACATCACCATGTAACTGCTACCAAAGATGAGGCTGAACTGCAGTTTGTATGCACTGTGCTGCAGCGTTCCGAGCCAGTAACACCAGCGCTGCCACTGCTGCTTCAGTTATGAACTGCACTGTCTGTGCTAATAGATTCAGAAACACTAGGCTGCAGCGTGTAACTATTGCATGCTATATATCACACATTGCCCTACAAAATACAATGTGGTTATTCAATAGGTGCCAAGTATTTTTCAGATTAAGTATTCTAAACATTGTTCTTACCATGGTTTAGCATAGACATTTCTTCTACCGCATGCCTTTGCCCATATCTCACTTACAAGACCTTACTACAGCTCTAAGCCTGATGCTTTCATTATTATTACTAGTTTGAACAGTGGACAAATATTTTGCTTCTACACACACCCCCCCTCTGAAAAAGCACGGGTCACAGCATACATACAAACCGGGAATGAGAAATGCTGCCTCTGTAAAAATATGTGCCCTATACTCATGCGTACTTTAAGAGTAAATCAGAGGAGTGATGTAGCAACCATAGCATGATTTTATCTCCACATGTAAAATTACTGTTTGTGGTATCACTGAAAGGAAAGCCATAATTAGAACATGGAAATGGAGATCTGAGCCAGAGGGCATACGCAACTCTCTCTGGTGATTATAGAATTCACACTGCACGCTGTTTGCTTCAAAACCAATAATCAAGTTATCTGAAAGAAGTTAACAAGAGCTGTAGTCTACTTCACTTACTTCATGTAACATTTTAAATAAAATATTGATTTAATAATAAAAAAGGAGGATGAAAACTTGGAACGTTCTCTTGTTTCTGTGAACAACGGACTATGTGATGAAAGGTGTAAAACTCCACAAGGCAAGAGAGAAGGAAGAACAGTGACTTTTACTAGGTAATAAAAAGATCCACAGCCTTTTTGAACATTCTTACCTTATGTCCTTAAAAATGATTGTTACTAGATTTTACTCTCCTAGTGTTCCTTTCTTACAAAGCATCCATATGCTAGATTTTATTAATCAATGCCATTATTACAAATTAAGCAATTTTCATTGCTTATGTCCATTTTCCTAAGCTCATCCCCTTCATTAAATTGATAGAAACCACCTTCTCCTTCTATTTGCATTTGAGAAGTCTAGATCTGGACAATTCAGACTTTAAAATACCTTGGGGAATCAAAACTGAGCAGCAGTCTGAAATGATGGCAAATGTTGAATTAAAGCTCTGAGTACTGTTACTGGCCTTTCAGTTTTTCAGGCATTAACATCTTTGTAAAACACTAAATATAATCTCAAAGATATTACATTTACGTTTCAAAGACAGAAAATTCCTGTCTGGTTCTGGTTAGTTTATTGTGTTTTCCTCAGTAAGGTGTGAAACATGGTATCTTATAGGTGTTCAAAAATGCTTCACAGAGATTACATTCCTAATATAAATGTAAAAAACACTGCTGGCTGAATATAGTATTGCATTCTTTCTTATGCCATTTTTATTAGAAGCTTCCAGACAGTGCTGCAAAGCTTAAAGTTAATTGTTTCCCATGCTTTGCAAGTTTACCTGTTTTAACCTGCATTTTATTCTGTCATGTTAATAATGTGAAATTGTGATACTGATAAAAATACCTTACAATAGGATACAGGCCAGAGACATTCTCATTAAAACAGAAAAATTGATTCAACGTTCACAGCACGATTTAACAGAGACCTTGGAACATTTTGGTGCATTAAAGAAAGCCTGGGTTAGCAAACTTTGCACAAAACCAATGTATTTCCTTCACATTTGGAAACTGCATTTCTGGCCAAAAGCAGCACTGCATTTGAAAAGCTGCATCTTTTGTTTTTATAGCACAGCACTTTTCCCTCCATGAAAATGCACAAAGAAGGGCAGTAGTTTGTGAAAGGGTACTCAGGAGGCATGGGGAAAGAGACAAGAAAGTGCCTCTGAAAGAGAGGACAAATGCGAGATGGAGGATGTTGGATACCAAAACTGAACATGAAATGATGAAAGTCAGATGCCACTTAACTTTCCAGAGTTAAGAACTGTAAACTTAACACTGCAACAAAACTGAAATTTACTTGTATATCAACGTACATACATAGAGTGCAGCATCTAATTTGGAGGTACTAACATGTTCATGAGACAAGTCCAAGGACAGAATTCAGAGGAGAAATACTGTGCTCTGCTATCAGAGATGAGTTTATACTGGAAAAATTGAGCCAAGTGAGGTAAGACATGTGCAGCAGACACCCCCCCCCCAATTATTCAGTGTTATTTTGTCTAACTTAAGATGAAACAGAAATATTTTATATAAAATATGCAATGTTTGATTTGCATTATCCTATAATTTCTTGTACACAGTAGCTCCTTTAAGCAGGAAAAAAATATTAAACTAGCTTATAATAGTTGGTATATGATCTCCACAGTAGTGATAAAGTCAAACAGACAGCAAAAGTTTTCTTTTAAAAAGAAAAACCTGTAGATATGCAATGTGGATATGTCCACACATTGTTCCAGTGATTTAAAATGTAACTTTTAATGTGTGAGCAAGGGAGGTGCTGTGGAGTCCCAGGGCATGAGCAGAATCCACCTGACAGAAACTTCATCTGGGCAACAAAGATCTCACACACATGCAGAACGAGTTACTGCCTCCTGCTGCAAGCACTAGGACTTCACTTGGCAACAGCTCTCATGAGATTAAGTATAGTCAAACAATACAAAATGCAAGGTGCATTATGAAAAGCACATGGGGAGCATTTGGGGAAAGCATGATTAAGCATTTAAGAAGATTTCTTTGCTTTGCCACTTTTATGCAGGGGAATACAACACGAAGCTTTAGACCCTAAATGTGTATTTGCAGAAAATAGAATCTTTGCTTACTGCAAAGGTTTTCAAAGGGTAGTAGAATTTTTGTTATGATTATTATTATTATTTCTGTTTAAATACTATAAATGTACTGTAATGTGTATATAGGGAAACTGCTTGAAGATTGGTTTTCAGTTTAATACCTATTACTGCATGTAAATGGAAATTTAAATTAAAAATCTGTTTTGTCTAGTTTTGTCTGTTTTGCCATAGAGTACGTTTTACATTTCAGCTGAAAAAAGCATACTGCTTTTATATAGCATCTGCTGTTGGGCCATTTGAGATTAATTTGGCACAACTTTTGTAAATAACAGATTTATTATCAGATTGTCTTCACTGATCGGATGGTTTTTAACTTTAGGTCCCAGCAATTGTCTTTGTGAGAATAAAATAATGTTCTTTCATAAAATAATTAAAACCACTAAGGACTTTTTTTTCAACTAGTAAGAATATTAATTGGGTTCACCATCAAAATATGATAACATGTAAAATATCTTGGTTTGCATGTTAATACTTCATAATTGCACAGAGATTTTCAACTTCAAAGCTCTTCACATGAATTGAGTGGATGTCCCTGAAGGCCTTAGGCAAAATTTTCTTTGCCTTCAAAAAGAGATTTGCACCAGACAAAAGCTTTGTGAAAAATGCAGGACTGCGCTTTGTTGTTTTAATCTACCACCATCGCACGTGAGATAAAATATTACTACCATTTTGCAGATGGAGCAGTGGAAACAGGGGGAACTGAATGGGACTATCCCTGCTCATCTGAAAACTCTGTACTTCACCCTGGCTGTGGCACATTGAGCAAGCGAGAAACAAAATGCGAGATAATTCAGTTTTCCAAAGCCATGTCAACATACCTTTCAATTATTTCTTTACTTCCCCACCAAATATCAAGCTGCCTGAAAGTCCAGTGATTACCTCCTATTGCAGTGCTCCACACACAAAGCCTTCGCTCAAGCAGTTAGGCAGAGAAAAATGCATTTATAGAACTCAGTCAAAAGTTGTTAGCTGGTACTCCACTTCGCTTCGTCAAATGACATTTTAAAAGGTACTTGCTAGAAACAGGAAGTTTCCCAAAATCCAGGAGCAATGGTTATTCCCTTATGTCAGATAGACTGAAATCTATCACGAATCACCACTCAGTATTTTCAAACTGAACTTTCTTTTCACTGTCTTTTAAGCCACGCTACAGATATGAAACTGCAATAGACGTTTACAACCTATGAGCTAAAGCATGAATATTTTTTCAGCATCCTTTGCCATGACATTTTTTGGTGAGTACAAGTAAGATCAACAAGCATTGCTCTTTGTACTTACCATGTGATTTTTATGCCACTTCACTGGACACAGGGAGTAATACATTGGGTCTTTTTATTGCTCAAGTAGAAAGTGCTCATTACCTATTTATGTTTATATATAGGAAAAAACCAAGAGTTGTTTCAAGTGGCATACATCACACTGTTGTAGTGGTTGATTTCCTCAGGATGGTCTTCTGGGGTTTTGGTGCGGTGTGTGGAGGCACAGTCGCAGGTCTCGGAGGAGGAAAGCTATTACTGGGACTTATCCCCAACCCTCCATTTTCCAGAGGAAATGGAGGCAGCGGAGGTGGTGGAGGTGGCAGGGGAGGGCACTGGTGTGGCAGCTTTCCCACAACACGGGCAGGCTCACTGTGCAAGTGCACCTCCCTGTTTTTAATGTTATACCGAACATCACAGTCGGGGCAATAGCCATGGTACTGCACTTTTTCACTAAATCGTACCCGTTCCCTTGCTCCCGGCTGAGGACACCGCTCTTTCTCAGGTCTGTGCATCAGAGGCTGCATCACAACTTTCTCCAAATTACTGTTCGGTATACAGCATGTATCTCCATTTGGGATGCGGTTGGGCCCGACTGGCAAGCCCCCATTTCGCAGCAGGGTTCCGTTAGTCTTGACAGGGTTGGCCAAAGGAGGCAGCCTCGGAGGCTCGTCGCACTTGACGGGCGTCAGTCGTGGCGGAGGCGGGGGCGGATTTGGCTTCCGCAGCACAGTGAGGATAGCGGAGGGGTGCGCGGGTGGCTTGATGAGCGGTGCGCTGCCCCGCACCTTGACTTTCTCCAAGCTGGAAGCTGTTGTGCTGCTGGAGCTGCTGTTGAGCGTGTCCGTTTTGGAACTGTCTGTCATCTCATCCTCCAGCTGCAGGTCAGACGTCAGAGTGTCAATCTGGTCAACCACCTGCACAACAGCCAGAGTGAAAATGGTGAGAAAAACTTGCCCCAGTGAAGGCACAGAAAAACAAAAGCACTCTCCACTATCAGTTTTGTCCTTCCCAGAACCGAAGCATCCAAATTTTTTTGACCATTATTTCTTTTTTCTTGCCAACGTAATAAAATAATAGCCGTAATAAATAATAATAATAAAAATAATAATAATAATAATAATAATAATAATAATAATAATGGTGGCTAGTTTGCTAGCTCATCACCTGAATACAAAAGAAATATAACTGGAAACACTCTGGAATGAAATTCTGCTTCTTTCCCTCTAGGGTTTACTTGGCAATATCATTGTAAGTGAACTGTAAACCTTCAATATTATGCTTTGCCTTCCAGTGCAGGAGGAGACTGAATTATTTAACTTTAGCTTCTACGTGACAGCTTCTGAATCCAAATCTTCTGCAGAGTATCTTTTAGCTCTGACCTTTCACACAGCCTAGATTTAAATATGCATCTCTGTATAGGTGATATCATACACCTACAATCGTAAGTTTGGTACACTCTTTCCTGACAATTTTTTAACATAAATAAGGTACTGAGAAGCAACTTCTCTCTTATATTAGACTGCATTATATTCCTTTATGAATATTTTCCTTAAGATCTGAGAGCCTCTGAAGCAATCCTGAAATAGCATTTGCTGAAAGAAAAGAGGAAAAGTAGCTTGGTTTCCAAAGCTACAAGCATTTATTAACTCATGCACTTTATTCCAAGATTTCCTCTACCTCCCATATTTCTCTTTGTAGTTTCTACAATGTTAGATCTCTTCTAGTCTTCCAGACTCCTTTTTCTACTCAATTTTTTATAGGACATGCAACTGATGGCGCCTTTAGTAGGTAACAAAAAATTTGTCATACGACAATTAAAAGCCCTTCCTGAAAACTGCATTTCACTCAGTACCTAGTTGAACAACTGTAGTTATAATCTGCAGTTAACTACAACACACACCACAGGAAGTAAGCACACATTTGAAAAACTGATTTTTATCCTTTATATCCTTACAGGATATACATAATCAGTAGCTGAAATGTTACTAACTAACTTTGGTCATGAATAAAAAGCTTGTGCCATTGCTTGGGGTCCTTATAGGAGATCTGTGACATTCTGAGGGAGAGCTGGAGGGGGCACCTGAGTATATCTGAAATGAAACTAGTTGTCTCCAGTTGTGCCACTGAATCAATCCTTCTTACCCTTTTGAGACTTTCATTTCTACTTCCTGCTTTCAATAATTTGCTCCTAATATTATTGATTTCAAAGTAAGCTTATTTTTGAGAAGTATAAGCCGTATGTTAACTGCAAAAAAAGTAAAAGTCATTACTGAAGGCAGTGACTCTTTATTTGGTCAAACCAGTAACTCGCTTATGTGCCCAGTGGTAGACAGTAAATAATGACAGCAAAAACACCATAGAATGAAAGAGCACTTTAGCTTCCACTGCTCATACTGTAGCTAAGAGTTGTGTAATATAAAATTCATAAAAATTCATATGCGACAATTCAGTTCAGTGCCTTCCTTCTCCTAAAAACAGCAGACATGCAGATAACCGTGATTCAGAAAGAGAGCTTGCAAACATCTTTGAAAAAAATTTACCACACTTTTACTCTCTAAGACCCAAACAACTGTTCATTTACTCACTATTCAAAACCCAATACCACGTTGCATTTCAGTTTCTATTTTAGCATTTTGATTTTTCTCCAATAAAGAATAAAGAAAAACTATACCCTTAAAAGACAGACATTAATTCCCCCAAATAATCAGGATTTAAAATATTAGTCTAGAAGTTGAAAGGTATAGTTGAACTCTGGTAACTGTCAGATCCCAAACATCTCCTCGCAGGGTACAGCATATGACTACACTTGGAAATTTCAGAATAAAGGCAGGTAAGCCACATCTGTACCACAACAATGCAAAATTCATAGCAAGAAAGACAGTTTACAGGAGGAAGAACTTTACACCTTACTTTACATATGCAAACCAAGGCAGAGAGAACTTGTCAAAATGAAACAGTCAATCTAAAGGAACAAGGAAAAGACAGTCAAGTTCTAGGCACTAAGCCTGAAATTCAAGCACCCCTCTGCAAGTTTAGTATGGATTTGTGTAGGGTCTGCCTACATATGGCTAAATATACTATTGAATCCTCTCCTGGAATCCAATATGTAATCTTTTAATAAACTATAACAGCTACAGGATGGATTGATGCACCAGAAACCAAAGAAATTCCTTGGCAAGCAAAGAAACAGAAAAAGAGCCATTATACAGCTGCAGGCAAGAGAGAAAGGAAAGACATATCTGTAAGGATGCTCAACACAGGAGCACTGGATAGCTTGTACAGGTGACAGTACTTTGGCCTGTATTACAGTATTGGATAATAGTAAGTGATAATATTTGGTTGCTTCACATTGCTTAGTAAAAACTATAAGAAAATATCAAGAACAAAAATTGGTTTCTTTTGCAATTGGCTTATTCCAACAAAACCTAATTTTTCTTTTCCTCTATTTTCTACCATGATAGCCCCCTCAAAGGGTACCTGTAATCATACAGGACCTTAGAAAGCAACATCGCACGTGTGAGGAAAAAGACAGCCATGGATCGCTGATGTGGTTATTGCACAATTAGCTACAGATAAATCTCATGGAGATTATCCAAATAATATATTAAATCTTCCTTACTTTGATAAAATTCACTTACAATTTCCAATATCAAATTCCCAATAAAGAAGAAAATAAAATTTAAAAAACCCGCACTTTAATGTTATTTTAAGACACACACAAAATTCTAATAATTTTATTTATTTTTTTCCTGCAGAACCACTCACAAATGATGGCTTCTTTGCTTTAGGCCTTGTGTGCAACAAAGATTGTCCCTGCTCCACACTGTACAAAGTAAATGTACTCCATGCAATGTAATTCTACAGAAACAATACCCAGTGTTTATTATTTTGAGAGGGACACATTAAAGGTGATGTTCCACTGGTGCTGTGAGCATACAGCTGTATTTATGCAGCACACGTGTGTCATAAAATGGCAGACCCTGGTGATAAGAAAATTGGCATCCATTCAAATTGTCCTTCTGAGAGTGCAAAAATTTTCTCAAGAGTAACAGGAAAGTCTGTTATGAACTGTCCTTGAATTTAAATGACTACAGAGTTTATCTCTTGCCCTCTGGGCAAATGTGTAGTACACATCAGAATTTTTTTGTCACCTATCCATTTGTAAAACATAAAACCAGCACGAAATGGCTCTGACATAACACCACAGTTTATCTGTCCAGATTCATTCCTACCACAAGCTGTGATTCTGTTTACTGTTATTTTCTTTTGCTTTTTTTGTTCCGAAGGAAAAATTCAAATAAGATGAAAAAGCAACAGAGAACCGGTGACTAACACAGTGAAACGGATGTAGTTAAAAAAAAAAAAAAGAAAAAAAGTGTGTTGAAAAAAATAGCCTCCATTTCACAACGCACTTCCTATAGAACTAAGAGAGAGAATATTTAGAAACAAAAAAGCTGCTACAGTTGTGCAACATCTGTCCATTTTTCAGTTCTGGAATAAAGCAGGACTTGATCCACATGTACAAGCATGGGGAAGACATCCTTTTATAGCCTGAGGAGCTCCTTAGCCATTAACTGGATTTGAGCTCTGCAGAGATGCCCACTTCTCCCCCACCAGCAACATCCCGAGGCTTCAAGCTCTGTAGGATCCAGTGTGACACCTCTGAATGAACCAGGACATCAGCCCATTCCTACCCTCTTTCTGGGTTGTTACTAGACAACAATATTAGGTGCCCAGAGGGGATGGAGTTGGATTTCTCTAGCTGACCCCAAGAAATAAATCAAAATCTGTTAACGCATGTACAGACCCAAAATATTTTATCCTGAAATCTAAATCGTTCAACAAGTCAAATCTCTGCTTATAGCATCACTTTATCCTTAGAAATATGTGTGGAACTTTTGGATGGCAATTTTTGTTGTTGTTTTGTTTTAATTTTGACAACAACTGGGAATCTTTACCACACAATGAGCAGAAAAAACAATTGTTTGGATAAAGCAAATTTAACTTAGATACTATGTTTATCCTTCACCTCCAGTTTACTGATTGAAAATTCTTTTGTATTTTCCTGTTCTTTAATTTTTTATGTAGACACTCAAGCGTTTCTTTCCAGTAATACTCAAACTAGACAGAAGATCAACAACAACAGCATCTGTAAAATATGTACATAAGAATTTATAATCACCATTTAGAACCAGCAATCAATTGACATGAATTAAGTCTCATCTCTACCTAAACTCAAAAGAGCAGGGGTATGTTTAAAAACCAACACTAGCTAACAGGAATATACCAAATTAAAAAAAAAAAAAAAAAATCAACAGAAGTAGAATTAGAGTTATGATTCACAATTATTTTGCTTTTTCTTGTTCTTCTAGATTTTTATGTAGACACTCAAGCCTTTCAGTAGATTTGGGAAAAAAATGTTAATTATGAACATTCCGATAAGGAAACAATCAAGCGCTCGAATGCACCAGTGCTCCTAAATCACTTAACTCAGAGGGGCTGACTAATTCACCTTGTAAGATGCCTCCTTGTTGAGTACCTAACTACAAGAACAGCTTCAAGGAAAAAATCAGTGTTGTATGACTGTAGGAAAATCACAGATCTTTGCTAAAGCAAATGAATGCTACTGCTGTTGAGTTCTTGCTTCTCAATGCACTGTTTTAATACTTTTAAATACATTTTTTAAACTTTTTTTTTAAATCTCTAGTTCAAAAGGTTTTCTCAAGATATCTAAACTAGTAACTTGAATATTAGAAGAGTGTAGAAATATATAGTTGAAAAGATGGTAGGAAGTAATCCGAGGTACTTTCCTCATACCAGGAAAATCCAAATCTTTAGAGAATGCCATAGATGCTTGAGATGTTTTACAGACAAGCAAAATAACACATTTCTCTCTGCTTCAAGAGCTTTCAGGTTTGGATTAGACACAGAAAACTAAAAAATGAGAATAAAACAAAGCCAAAAGGAAAATGATAGATCTGTGGTTAAATCTGAAATTTGTGCTTAATTTTGTTAGATAGTTTTAATGTTAATTTTCTGCTAAATAAATGCTATGAATACTATCCACCAAAGAAGTACAAATGAAAACAAAACAAAAAAATGGTTAGAAGCTCATCAAAGAGGACGTGTGAAAGTGAAAACTCCACATGTCAGAGAGGACACAAATGAAATAAAGTACCTGTGCAGGAGCTGACAACCAGCCATCGGGAAGAAGAAAAGCAAACATCAAGTAACCAAGGATTGTTCCATGCTGACAACTTGCCAGGTAGTAGTTACTAAGAGTAGGCAATGAGGCAAGATCACTAGATTTTAAGATGGGAGGGCAAAATAAAACAGTGATTGCACTCTGGGTACACTTGAGCAATAAAGCGTAGAAGTTGAAGAAGCCAAAGTGAATTAGTGGATGAACATTGTAAACATGATTCCTGAGAGTGAAAGAATAGTGTAAAGAAAGCTAGGAAAGAAAAGGCAGCCATGTAAGAACACATCTGACAAGAAGCTGACAAAACATTTGAGTTAATAGCTAAAGTTCTAGGAGCATTTGTGAGAAAGACTGCATGCAGAAGTTTATACATGTAACTTTTAAATTTATACAATATGTAAGATCTATAGTAACATGAGTTTTTTTCCCACTTCACTAAGATTAAACATGAATATGATTTGTGTGACATTTGTAAGATAGAACCATAAGTAAACCGAGACTAAAGATTACTATTTTGAGACAACTTTCCTCCCTGTTGTCTCTCTCTGGGAGTGCACAGCCTATGAAACTGTGAGAGAAAATGTAAAGCTCCTTGTTGTAGACAGAGGTAAGATTAAGTTATGTACTACTGAAAAAAAAGCTTACCAATGTGCATTTAGACTCAGAAATTCTTTGCTGCAACCACCAGTGTATGGAGAATGAATTGGTACTATCAAAGTAAGGAGGTCAAATGGACATAAATACTACCCACCCCCAATAAAAAAGAAAAAAAGTTGGAAAAACAAAGGAAGACCTTGAAGTTGCAAACAATTTGCAATGCAAATATATCCTACAATTAACCCCATCCCTCAATGTTACCAAACTCTTACATTAAACTGCTTAAAAATATACAGCTAGCATGAAGTATTGCTTTTCCACTGAGGTCAAACTGCAGTCCCCGTTTAAAGTAACTGAGAATCTGGTCCAAGAAAACATCTTGTGATTATCAAAAGCAGCCTATGCTGGCCTAATATTTTCGTTGTTTGAGTTGTACTTAGAAGTTTTGTCTGGTTTTTACCTCTTCTGCTAAGGCACTTTTGTGGGTGAATATCCTAAGTTGATTAGACCAATACTCAAAACTCTGTATTTCTTACTGGATGCCAGGATCTCATTGTAAGAATCTAACTTGGCAATAACAAGACTAAAACATGACACATGAAGTAACAGTTTCTTTTACTTCTTAATTGTATCCCTAAACTTCTCTGAAAAGAGTATCTACAATTAGTCACAAACACTTTTTGCAGTGTTTCTCTTTGTGTGATTATGTGATACACACCCACAAATGCGTGTGTAATCTATTGAGAGATTTATTATCTCCTTACAATAAATGTTTCACCAGGTTTGTTTTCCCTCCTGTTTAAAGGCAGTGGGAAAAAAGGCAATAAGTTACTAATGTTTAATGTTACTAATGTTACTAGCTGCACTCAATCCACCACAGACAATTGTTGCTTTTTTCCAACTCTTGAATACAGCAGCAAATTGCTTTTCAGAAAGAAAAGTAATATACGTTTAAAGATTCATAAACTTTTAAGTTCACAGAACTTCAAAATTATAATTTTTCCTAAGATGTCCAGCCATTTTCACTGTTTCGTATGTTCTTCAAAGTTTCACGTGGATTTATGAGTAAGATCTCTTTTTTAAAATGACTTGCTTCTGTACAGGCTAGTACCTCTCAAAAAAGCTGCATAAGCAAAATGGAAATGGTACTTAGCTGTGATATTACTTCTAAGATAGAATAGTTATAATCCATATATTACTGTTTAGTACTACACCATGGCAGTGTGCAGCTATGAGATTTGAGTTTGCTGGAAGTTTTCTAGAAAATGAATAGTTAAAGACAGATACTGATCTTGATTTTAAATCAACTGCAATCAAGTCAGGTCATGCAACTAGCACAAGTTTTTGCTTTCTTACTTCAAACTGAAAAAATTACTGGGGAAAGGAACAAAATTAGGTGTTCTTCCTTAATTACAAATAAGTGCAATCAAAATGTCTTAATTTCATTACTTTTGAAGCAATTCCAAAAACTTGCAAAGTTTGACATGGATAAATTTTGCACTGTATGCAAAAATTAACTATGTGACAAGCCAGAAGAAGAAACATGTAATTAACAATAAAACAGCAATCAGCTCTATCACAAAGAGGCTACTCTTGCCTTTAAGTAAGGAACTGGCAAACATGCTATGTCAGTAGCTCTAATATCTTATGATTGCATCTCTAATACTACAAGAAATTGTTCGCTTGCTGTAATTACTACAGGAATCTTTAAGACAAGCTGTCAAACTATTTACCTTCCTGTCATCTTAGCTCGTTATTTCCTGTAGAGTTACTAGTCCTTTGTTGACAAAAATGAACATTCAGTATAACTAAGGACACAATGAAGCTTTTTCCCCATCAAGTCTATGCCTGTAAATCCTGAACCACCACAGACCTAACAACAAACGAAAGGGAGGTCCCTATTAACAGTGAGAGAGCCAGTGTTTCCCTCTACAGTTTAAGCTGCATAACATCAGAATAAGACCCTGTTCTCAGGTGCTTATATTCCAGCTTCAGTCATCCATGGTCATATCTTTTGCATTTGCCACAGCTAACTTCTCTACGCTGTCCCCCCATCCCCACTGAATACAGCTTCCAGGTCAAGGAGAAATGGAACCAAATTTAGAGTAGAAATATGTTTATGAAGTTGCGTAAGCCAAAAAATTGCAAAAAGAAACCAAAAGAAGAGCTGTACTAGGAGAGACAAGTGGTCTCCTTAGTACCATATTGTGAAAAATTACAAAAAGCAGGTGCCCAGACAAGAATACAAGAATAGAAAAGTCACGCAGAAATATTTCTGTAGAATCTTATCCCAGTCTCAAACAATTTCAAACTCAAGGACTTCTTAACAGATTTTGCACTAAGTAGATCTTGACATATTTATCTACCATAAACATGCCTATTTCTGCTTGAACCCGTATAAGCTTTTAGCATCTGCAACATCCTGCAGTTTCCCACCTTCATTATATGGACATACCACCTACTCCTCTTTCTGCTTGAGAAAAAACACAGAAGCTTTTACAGACAAAGTGCTTCATGGACTTGCATAATACTTAAGCTGTAGCTGTTTTGTAAAACCACAGCTATGCAAACCCTCTCAGTCTTGAAATTTGGTGTTTTTTTTTTTTAATCAAATACATGATAAATGTCTGTAGAACAAAGAGTAATAACCTTACACAAGGAAACAAAGACTCAAATAGCTGGCTACACCCAGCAGTCCTTCTGCCACCACTAAGAAGTTATAATAAAAGTTTTACAGTGTATCCAACAGCATCTTCATATCTGAAGCTGTATTAATAAATAATCATGTCTGTTTATGCTAAGATATTCTAGCATAGTACTAGGGATGAATCCAATATTTGAGCTAATACACAGTTCCAGGCAGATTCAAAGTTCAGCTTTCAGGAGACAACTCTTACAGTAGCATCTCAGACAGGTCAGTCACCCACCCTGCAGCACCAGCAAAGGGCAAGGTTAGTGTGAGTCCTGTCAGTGTTAAGGTATCTAAAAGATCAACACCATCCTAAGCAAAGTTACACACATCCCAACTCGATAAATAACAGAAAAAAAACACATGCAGTTTTTGCCACCAGAAAGTTTTTACTAAAGAATACGTTAGTAACTTCAGCAAACTAGTACTACCCTTTGGAGTACATTATACAGCCATTGTTTAAACCTTACCCTCTGTACATAAATGAATTCAGAAATACATCATTTTCAATGACAGGCTTTACTAAACTGTACTCTGACATTTGGAAGTAGACTGAACACCAAGTTAGGCCGGACGCAAACATATAAATGGATATAAGAATATGCTGGACTCTTGGGAATCTAACAAGGCCAGGAAAGCTCAGTATCATCATCCTGATGTAGCATTTCAGGGAAAGCAAACTGGGAAGCCCATATTCAAAATCTTAAAAGAAAAAGGCTTCTCTTCCATGAAGGAATAAAAAAAGAAATAGAAAAGGCAGTAAGCTGCTCTCTGTGTTCCCCTTTAAGAACTTAACATAGCCATAGTAATTCCTGTGTACCCTTTTCGATGAAGTCTGCTAGGGACGCTGCTTGGAAGATCAGAGAGAGAGATGAAGGCAGGTATGTGGCAGGTATTCATAGCATGAAAAATAGTATAATTATAGTTCCTGTAACACACAAAAGAACCTTGATAAAATTATGATAAGCAAACTGAAAACCTGAGAAAATAAAGTAAAAACCAACCAAACAAAAAAATCCCTTTCTAGAAAAGCAAGTTCAAAGAATATTTGTAAAAAAAAAAAAAAAAAAAAAGCTGTTCCAAAATATTAGCTGAATTAAGTCAGCATTCCTTATGAATGGTAATAGAATTTCACACTTCCAGAGAAATACTCACATCATCTCGTATCTGGCAATATAGGAAGGTAATTAATTTCACAAAAGTAAAGGGGATTAAATCTGTTTTTATGTCACATCTAGAGACACAGAGCGATGACACTCTCGTCTTAACTCTGGTAAGGGTTATGATTTCACACATAGCTCATTATCCAGGCTGAAATACAAACTGCAACTCAGACTCAACACTAAAACAGAAGCCTCACCCTGAGTTATCAGTCATGCCTTTCCTTTGCTCCCCTCTCTTGCCCGTAATGATGCAGTCACCAAAACTGTGTAAGCATAGCAAATCAATCCACATATCTAAAATAACAAGTACAACGCATATCTCTATGGGCAGCAGTATTAACTGAGAGTTGTTCAAGAACAGATTCCAAGAGCAGCAAGTGAATCTGGCACAGCTTGTTCTAAACATCGACAAAAGACTCACAACTAGAAAAAAGGGCTTTTAAGTACTGGAGAAACGAATGAGGACTACATAATAAAGTACAAAGAAAGTTTAATTTCATATGACTCACAAAGAAAACTGCAACTTAATGGGAAATCAGCAATTTTCCCTTTATTGTTACACTGATGTCAATTATACTTTTTTTTTTATTCTTCCAAGTTTAGGTTTGACTGTGTAGATATAGCCTGTGTGACTATTTAAGCTCATGAAAGTAATGGAACAATGCTCATTTTCTTTTTGGGGACACTGAAATCTACTCTTCATCCTATCTCTGAAAATGCCTAATGTAAGACTACAATAAGGAGAGCGTACAACTACTTTACTATTTGGTTTTCATACATTTGCTCCTTAATTTGTGGAATTATAAATTACATTTTTGGAAATACAAAGACTACAGACCTCTATTTTTATGCTATTAGATAAGAAAAGAAAAAGCATTGAAAAGGATGAAGCTGGACATGGTAAATATGCGTTTGAACAACTATTTCTGCATACGTAATTTTTTAATTCATTGGCACAAATCAGGAAATTTAAAAGACAAATTGCTAATCAGCATTCAATGCTTAAATGCACATGTAAATACAAGTAAAAAGGCTTCCCTGTAAAAAACTCAAGAGAATTAATGTGGAATCCTTGTGTACATGTTTCAGTAATACTCCTTGATAGTGGACCTCTTTGTTTAATACAAAGAGGCCAGAGAATACCAGAGTTGTGAGGCTTTGGTGTGTCTTGTGAATCAAATGTATCTTTCTAAATCAACATTTTAGAAACTGCGGCTTACTACTGCTTTTCTCTCTCAAAACAGGTAACAAAATTGAAAATGGCTGCATGTTGACAAAAGCTAAGGAATGGTTAGTCTGTGCATTCTCATTATTTCTAGTGTTTTCTGAATAAAAGTGTTGTAAAACAGCTGAAAATGCAGTACCGTAAAACGTTAGAGACTTTAGTCCCTACATAACAACCTTTGCTATAAACATCGGTTCATAATGACTACAAATACAGTGATTTGCCTAATCAAACATCATATTAATTTAAATGAATGCTAAATATTTGTCTAAGCTCTTAGCTAGTAATGCGAACAGCATGTAAAAGTTCCTTAAAGTATGTGTATCCCCAAACTATTAATGTTCACCAGGGAGACTAAAAGTTCCTCTGTAGGGTTAGAAAAAATGTCCCACTAATCACAGAAATAGTTTCCTCGGTACACTCTTCAGGTACATTAATAACGGCTATTGTGAAAGAAAGCCCTCATAACGTTATTGCTCTGAAAAAGAATTTAAAATATTTAGCACACCCAGAAGAATTTTCTGAGAAGTTGGTAAACAACTCTGTTGCAATTCTTTTGTGTTAACTCCAGTCTTAAGCACTGGGTGTACTCTGATTTTAAATAAACCACCTCACTAGGCAGAGTATTAATCAGCATCCTTCCTTTTCCTCTGACAGTCTAAAAGAGACTCCAGAAATAAATGTTTAACATCCCTTTGTTCTAAAAACAAAAAGACATTCCCCAAGAACAGCCAATATATCTTTTGGAGACCACACATTGGGCTGGTGGATTTTTTGATTGAAAGGATTTTATTAGTGAAATACTACTCTGAGTCTAGATGGCCTCCCTATTTTAATATTTCAGCACCATTTCTGTTACAGCTCCAAAGCCACATTTAAGCCCAAATGAAATGTGCAATGAATTTACATTAATCTGGAAGTACTAATTCCAAGCCTGTTGGACACTTACTAAAATACAGTTTCAACAGAGATGAACAGAACTGGAACATTTAGCTTAGTAGACACATTTCTAACCAGTCCTTTTGGCTTCAAAACATGACCCAAAATTGCACAATCCTTTAAGTTTCATTCTAAATAAAAGTTTGAACAAATCCAAAGTTCAAAGCAAATTTTAGATGAAGTAACAGCATCATCTGCTTTTTACAGTGAAAAAATACTAAAGCAGTAGGCTTTTTTCCTTCAGATATACCTGCAATACTTTCTGTTGATATGATTTCATTGAAAGAAAGAGCTTCTGTTTATGCAATAGGTTGAACTATCTGCCTAGATAAAAATAATGTTATTGATAATGATGATTATTATTAAAAACTTGTATAACTCTTTCAGCTGAAAGGTCTTAAAATGGGTAAGCTGCCTTCTCCTCCTTGCTCTCCTCGTGAGCTGCTGGTGACATCTGGAACTAAGTGTGCCGTAGACATTGTTCCAAGAATGAGAGAACAAAAACGATGTTGTAATATTGACCCTACTGAAGGCTTCCTGGGACTCAATTTGACTTTTTTCCATCTGGATGTACTGGGCAGAATACATAACATGAGATAGCCCATGGTGAGCTTACACCACTAATTAATAGTAATGAATCAGCCAAACCCTACTACTAGAGAAAGTAATTGCTATGAACCATGTAGGTTTGAAATGAATACTTGGTTGTCTTTTAATTATTAGTTGCTCCAAGTTAAATGACTTCTGCTCACACTGCATCACAACATATTTAAGGAATTTAATTAAAAGTCACAGAATAGTCTATCTCAATATTTATGGGTAACATTTTTTTCAGATTCCTTTAAATAAAATGCTACATGCGTGCAAGGGAAATATAAAAATAAGGAAGTTTACCCCATCCTTGGTTCTATATACATTATACATGTCAAAATGCTATAAAAGTTTATTGACTCTCAGCTCTCCATGGCTTTGGCCTGAACCATATTTTTGATTCAATATGCTAATTATCTGAAGAAAGCTAATAACAATATAATCTAGTCAAAACTTTTGTTCCCTTAGGCAGGTATCTAAATCTGATCCCTTCAAGTCATTAGTACAGCTTTATATGTATTTCAGACAGTGAGTAAGAACAAACTGTAGGTAAGGATTTTTTTAATAAATAATGTAATTAAATCATTTAGCAATAATTATGGTATTCACATTAGCATAATATGAACATTGCCAAGACAGCTCTTTAAAAAAATTTAAAGTAAATAATGTAATCTGATGTTACACATTTACATAGATGATTGCTTACTTTATGGTTAAAGCTGAATTTAATCAATAACATTTATTTCAGAGCTTGAAGAAAGCTTTCTAGCTGCCTTCCAGTCAAAAAAAATTAACAAATAGCATAAAATTAAGGATGCATGGGGAGCAAAGGTGAAGGAGCAGAGTTTACAGCTAATGTTTGCAATGAGATACACACTCTGCTTGCTGAGCTTTAAAAATGCTTATCTAACATCTTTAAGATGTCTTTCTGATTTAGGAAGTCTTCTGTTTTCAAAACTAGTATTTGTACTATCAATCGCCCCAACAGAAAAAAATCAGGAAATCTGTAGCTCACATATTTCCAGCACTTTTGAAGGAGGTAATTGTTTCAGAGTGTGCCAAAACACAATACTGTGGATGTTTTTTCAAGCAATGACTAATAAATTTTTGTCCTTATAAGACCATTAGCTCATGTTTTTGGCACTATTACCTGCTGTTCCAATTCTATTTTTGGTTACACATCAGGTAGGTTATAAAGTAAAAAAACAGAAAGTTTTTCTTTGCTTTTGCACAATCTGCAAAGAAGCTGGGCCTGTTATGCCTCTAATGTACTTATACTCCCAGCACTACTGAACTATTAAAAGAGAATTTGGCCATCTCATATGGTACATGGTGTTGTGCTCAGTACCATGACACTGTATTTTTACTGCTTGTGCTCCAGTCCCTCTCCTGTGTATTCAATTCAGATGCCTCTGCATCTGTGGCATAGGTTTCCCTTGGGTGTAGTAACTTTTGCTATTTTTAATGAGAGAGAGAGGCATGACTTATTGTAAGTATAATTAAAGGCTGAAGGTGAAATTCAAGAGGTCTGTCTCCCTCAGTAAATGAATAGTTGCATT